>NW_020201447.1:18566-31417 GCF_001531365.2 Cynara cardunculus var. scolymus
TCTTCGAACATTTTGAAAAATCTGTTTCTTTCCTCTATGAGCAGAATGACTTATTTTTCACAAAGAGAAAGTTTTTCTTTTAGATTGAAATGCTCCAARTGACATGAATCGAGGTTATCGATGATCTCTTTGTAAAGATCAAGAGATTCAGAAGAGTAAGAAATAGAAACCTCTTGGTCATTTCTTGCAGAGGAGTCAGAGTCAATATTGGCCATCCCACAGAAGAGCTCATCCTCTGTGTCTGAGTCTTCCCAAGTGAGAAGACCCTTCTGTTCATCTTCATCAGAGGACTCATCGGTTACTAGCTCACTTGATTGAGCTAGCAGAGACTTCTGCTGGTAGTAGTCAACCTTCTTTTTGTAGAAGGTTGCATCTCTAGGAGCCCTCTATGGAGCCTTTGGCCCTTTTGACCAGCAGTCTGCAGCAAAGTGGCTTGGTTTGCCACATCTATAGCATCCTTCCTTCGACTCTTCYTTCTTCTGCTCCTCTACCTTCTGTAGAGGCTTCTGTTCCTTCTCTCCTGCATTCGATCTACCTCCCTTTGTAAAGTTTCTTCTGTTGAAACTTTTGTATTCCTTCCTTTCACCACCCTTTCTGAATTCTCTGGTGATCAAGGCCAGAGTTTTCATCATCTCCTTYATTGAGACTTCTTCATCAGAACTTTCATCACTCTCTGCTATCAATACCTTCTTCTTCWTCTCCTTCTCTTCCTTCTGTGCTCCTTTCCCCTTCCCAGAACTGCTATCCTCTGCGACTAGAGCRAGTGGACCACCATAGTTCTTTTTCATTTGCAGAACTTGAGGCTCTTGGCTTTTAAGAGATCCAAACAAGTCTGCCAGAGTCCACATTTCCAAATCTAAGGTGGCCTTCATGGACATGGTTAGGTGCATCCATTCAACTCCAAGGATTTTCAAGAATATAGAGTTGTTGTCCTCTGCCGTTCTCATGACTCCATACCACTTGCAGTTGCTAATCAAGGTGTTCAATTTAGAGTATGTGTCCGATAGGGATTCACCTTCCTTCGCCTTGAAGCTGTGGTATTCGTCAATGCAAATTGATCAATTGTTCTTGAATGTTTTCTTACCTCCTTTAATCTGCTTTTCTAATTCTGCCCAAATATTCATGGACAATTGACAGTGATCGATGCATTTGAAGATTTCGTGAGGTATTGCCATGATTAACAATCCTTTGCACTTGCTGCCCAATTCAACAGTATTTTGTCCTCATCACTCCAATTTGCAATAGAACGTGGTTCGTAATGCTCAGGAATTTCTGGAGTTGTTCCAGTGGCTGGAACTCTTGGAATTAAGTTCATTGGGACATAAGGAGGATTATAGAGGAATTCACATATCCTTGGATGAATTCCTTCCAAAAAATTAACCACTCGCACCTTCCATTGGGGATACTCCTCACGAATRWGCGTGGGAGGTTTAGATTGAGAACCAGTGCTCATGAATGATATATTGGCCAGATTCGCCATTGAAAAGAAGAAGAAAAATAGGAATAAGAAGAAACTGATAAAATAGAGTAAAACAGGGTAACCTGAAGAAGAAGACTGATGTTCTAGAACAAATGCAGATTAATACCAAGAACAGAATTAATCAAATAAGAATTTGATTCCTGCTTTGATACCAATTGTTAGGACCTCTAAACTCAGTTTTGATATCAATCAAATACTCTGGATGATCTTTAAGACAATCAAAGTGCAGTGGAAACAATATAAGAACAAACAGAGTAAGAATCAAGAACACACAGTATATGAGAGTGATGAACACGAGAGAATAGCTTCAAAGGTTTTTCAATTGATTGAAAATAAGATGATTACAATACAGAAGGCACACTGAATTACAAAGGCCTAGCTGCTATTTACACTAGTTCCTAACGATCTTTCTAACATGACCTAGACAAGTGAAATCATCCAAGCCGTCCAAATAAAGTCGATTACAGACCTAGTCACGTGAGAGGCACGTGCAGCTAATCAACCTAAAACAACAGTAACAAGAGGTTCTCCACAGAAGATGAACCGCAAACCCTCTGTGAGCCATCCTAGAGGCTCTGCTGCATATGACTTGTAAGCTCTTGATAACAGAGGACCATTTTCCAGAACCTCTATGAGAGACAACATAGTTTTTGTGAATCTTGACTTGTACGAGCAAACAACTTCTATTGCTGGTCCTYTGTTGTCTTCTGTGGAATAAACCTTTCTGTCAACACTTGCAGAAATCTTTTTCATACTTTTGCATTAAGCAAATATTGGAGCTAACAACTCTCGTGTTCCTTCAGGACTTCATCTAAGGAGAACTTTGTTTCATGTTTGTTCCTTAGGGATGGTCCATCATTAGGACTAGAGAGTTTTTTCTTCATTCCACCTTTCTTCAGAGAGGGCCTGTCAGGGACTGCGACATACCTGGACATCCTTTTGATGAGATCGTTGATGATGTCTTTGATAATCGGTTTATGTCTTGACTTGAATCGCTGAATGGCTTTCCTGATCTCTAGACATTCGCTGTATCCATAGAGACTAAGGTAGGAAGGGTACTCGATGATGGCTTCGAGATTGTTCCAGGTGATGAGCATTGAGAGAAGAGTTCCACCGTCTTTAGATCGTCTGCTGATGCTGATGCTCTTGATCGAGTAAGGACTAATTCTCTTCTTCAGCTTTGCTTCGCTCTCCAGCGCTTGTCCCGCTCAGCCAGCTTCAGGTTTTTCTCGTGCTCAACTTCTGCAAGAGAAAGAAGTTTATCTTGGGCTTGGACATCGTTCACCTTCTTTTTGGACTTTCTCTTTGAGAGAATCTTTTCTGCTAGTGACTTGGCCAGCTTTAGGTTGTCTTCAGTCTGCTTCTTCTGAAGCTCTAGCTCTTCTTCAGCCCTTAACGCCTTAATTCTTTCAGCTTCTGAAAGGAAGTCAAACTCACCGCCACTAGATGTACGAAGAGGAATTTTTACTCTAGTCTGGTCGAGTGGCTYCTTTAGYTGAGCCATCTGCTRGTCGGTAGGAGCACTGGAAATAGGGTTTTCAGGGACCCACTCCATTCTACTGCAGGTAGTCAATGGAATTTGAAGCTAATAAAGAAAATTGACTACTACCTGAGAGGTAGAGTCTTCAAATAAGGGTTAAGTAATGTTAAACAATATCTTCAGGTTCCCTTCTTCAACGACGCCTTTGCCTTTCGACTTAGGGTCCGGGTTCGTTGATGGAGTGGACTCTTCATCCATTTTCTCCCCCTAGGATACAGAATCCCTGAGGGCGACTCCCTTGGTGGCGGTTGTTGGTTTTTGATAATCTTCATCATCGTCGTCATCATCACAATCTAAGTCACTGTCGGGGTCTGGAAGATCAAGTTCGTCATCTTCATCATTATCATCTTCGTTTTCATCATCATCATCACCAGCAACAGGTGTAGAGGTGATGGGAAGATCATCATCCGTAGGGATGGAATCAACTTCTTCAGCTATAGCAGCTTCACCGGAGGTTGGTATAGCTTGGGCAACCTTAGCTTCAGCTTCAAGGATTGGGGGAGCAACAGATGGTCCAGTAGCATTGGACCTCATCTCCCCGTCTCTGGCTAAGACTTGGGAGTATAACCAGAGAGTTCGTTCATGCACTGATGCTGGAGAACCATCATTTCCTCTAGCCACGACAAAGCACTGACTAGAGTTATCGTTGCGTCGCTCATCTCATAGAGCTGAGCATAGTCATCAGTAGAGAAGGACGGCAGGATCACTAGAGCCGGTTGACGGACAACATCTAGGATCTGCTGAAGGAGCTCTGCCTGCTGAAGAGACTGAGCCTGAGCGTCATCAGCCTTGCTGGATAGAACAGCGATGGCTTCAGCATTGGCTCGAACAGCCTCTTGTAGAGTCAAGAGCTGACTCCTTACTTCTTGAACATTATCTTTAATAGCTGAGAGGTCCGCATCAAGATCGGCCTTGCAAGGCATCTCTCGATGAACTTCGGTCATCTTGCAGAAGATGGTATCGATGGCTGGGAGAAGAAGCTTGACATCTGACACCATGTCATAATCCTCGTCATTTTTTCCATTTTCTTCCTTCTCTTCCCCGTCTTCTTCTTTCTCTTCTACGTCCATAGACTGGGTCGCAGAAGAAGGACCTGCAAGAGAAGAAGAGTGAGCATAAAGAAGCTCAGGGTTAGAAGAACTGAAAGGATAGGAAGATGGAATACCTGAGGGGACATCAGTGACATCCAAAGGATTGTCACTGGCATGCTCAAAGATGTCCTCGAGAGGATGGGTGATGTATGCTGAGGAGCCTCGAAAGGAGCAGCTTCAGGTCTAGTGGTGTGTGTTTCATCATCAGGAAGGACATTCGCTGATGAGTCATCAACACGTGTAGAGACCAAAGAAGGACGAGAAGAGAAAATGTTTGAGAAGAGGCGTGGGTGTTCAGTGGTGGCGTTGATATTCACACCTTCAGTGATTTGGGTCACTGAGGCGGTTGGGATAGGTGCCACTGATACGACAGTGATTGGAGAGATCACTGAAGAGCTAGGAGGGTTAGCTAAAAGTGCCTCGGGGTTAAGTCTAGTTTCAATAGCTGAAATCTGTCGAGAGGTCTTAGCCAGAGATGTGACTATCCCCTTTTTGGCTTTCTTGGCTCTCTGAGGAGAACCAAGAGTTGGTTGTGAAGGACATTTGGAGGAGGTTTTGGTGGCTGGGCTAGACGTGGGGGKGTTTTCCCTTGTCTTGACCACCTAAGGAGAGGAGGGAGTGAAGGGCACTATTGAAGAGAGTGCAACGTCTTCATCCCTCAGCTTGTGATCCAGAATCCTGGTGTAGGGTACCACCTTTTCTTGCTGGCGTTTGTTCAGCTTTTGCACCAGGTCATCGAAAATGACCGCAACATAATTTATATTGCGATGCTGAATCGCAGAAACACCATTCGTCAAGGCAATCCTGAAGGCTTGGTCTTGTTCTCCAGTCTTTCCACCTGAGGACTGGATGAAGTGAGAAAACAGGTATTGCCAGATCGCTGACATCCTGTTTTTCTCAATCTTCGACAAGGACTTCATGGGAGCATTTGACTCCTTCTTCATTGGCCATTGATAGCCAATGGCATCGAGACATTGGATGATCTCAACCATTGTGGACTCGCTGTCAAAGGGGCCATTGGGGAGGCGTAGAGCGGTCCCCAAGATGTTCATGCCAAACTTAACAGTCATGCGGTTGAATGTGAAGTTGATTTGCTCAACTTGGTGGCTGTTCTTGTCTTCAACGTCGACCAGCTCAGCAGTGAACCAGAACTGTTGTAGAACCTCCTTAACCATGACAGGCTCATGGTTAAGGGCAAAGGCAAGCGACGACTGTTTAAGGAAGTCGGCCGCTTCCTAATAGAAAGCCTTGTTCGAAGGGATGTCCAACAAGGCAACATGATTGTTGGCCTTGAAGAACACTTCATTGATGGTGAATCCTACATTCTTGTCATCCATCTGTTTTAATGAAAAAAATAAAATTAAACAGTTTGTTAAATAACCAAGATATGTGTATAGATAAGTTTTTGAATCAAGATAAACTTCTTTTGAAAAATCCTTGAAGAAAGATTAGGGTTCTTCAAGTAGATAGTGTTATGAAGAAATGTGATTACAACCAAGTAGAAGGTTGAGTTTATAATCATTAATGTTTAATGTTTAATGTTTTAAGAGAACAAAGTTCTAAAAAAGATTGAACACATTACTTATAAGAGTAGAAGAACAAGAAAAGAAATATTGACCTTAAGTTAAGAGAAAGATTGTAGAAGGAATATGAGAGAAGTTCTTGCTTTGTAAATCGGTAGAGGTTCGTCTTTGATTTTTGAAAGCGTAAAGAGAAAAGTGAAAGAGAAGTCTCATATTTATAGGTAGGAGGAGAGAGAGAAGATATGAGAGAGAAAGAGACGACGGTAGAGGAAAGGTGCCATGATGAAAAATAGCACGTTCTCATCCATAATTGGATGACATTTAATGAGGTAGCATATGACAGTACCTTTTTGCACGTCTCAAAGCGTTGCACATTGTAAATAGGGAATGTCGTCATAAAGACGGTTCATTAACTATTTCTTTCAAAAACGAAAAGATTTTTTTAAGAAAATGAAGAGTCATTTAGTGTTGAAAGGCACACTAAAAACACCGTTTAAAACATTTTTTATCACTGAAGAAGAATAGCTTCAATGATAGTTTTAAGACTTCAGTGTCAGTAATAGAAGAATCACTGATCCTGGCATTTAAAAACATTTGTATCACTGAACAAGAAAGATTCAGTGATTATTTTGATTTTTAAGAAAAGATAAGTACAAGAGAGATATACATATAAAAATGTTTAGTGAATAAAGAATCACTGAAACAAACTTTTAAAACATTTTTATTACTGAAGAAGAAAAGCTTCAGTAATAGTTTTAAGTTTTTGTAAGAAAAGGAATAAGTAATCATACCTTAGAGAGAATAGATACATTTACTCAAGAGTTCAGTGATAGAGATAGAGTACTGAATCATTTCACTTACTGAAGAATGTTAATAGCTGAAGATTATTCTTCAACATTTAGCATCCCAAGTTCGCTGATCTAGATGTTAAATCTTGTCACATCAAGAGGCCTGGTGAAAAGGTCAGCAAGCTGGTAATCAATTGGAATGAAGTGAAGTTCAATGCCACCATTCAGGAATGGAAGAGACAAAGGTACCAAACTTAAGCATGGACCTGTCAGTGACACGTTCATCCTGATCATAGAAAAATCCTAGACCAGTTGTTATCTTGGCCGGTATCTGAGCGTTGATGATCTCAGAGGCTTTGATAGAGGCTCTGCACCATCCTTTAATGTTAGCCTTCTTAGCCTTGAGCTCAGCAATTGCTCGCTCACGCTCAGCGATAGCCTTTTCGAGTTCAACAGTGATGGCTTGGTTTACAATGACCTGAACTTTTAGGTTTTCTTCAACCTTGGTCAGCTCCTTGATCTTAGAATGGAAAATCTTCAACTATTCTTGAAGATCAAGATTAAGCATTTCTGCATTTGATTTGTCATTGAGAGCATTGTAAAGATCCACCGTCAACGTGTCTAGTGCAGATAGGCTAGAAGAAGAGGAAGAGGGTTCATTCATGATACATACCTGAGCAGGATAAGAGGTTGATGGTTCAGTTGAAGTAAATGTCTCTAAAGCTTCTTCTTTGACATCCGTAGCCATAAAGCAAAGATAAGATGCATCTTTCTCATCAGATGAATCAGCCCAATCATGCTCTTCAACGATAAGACCTTTGGCCTTTCGCTGGTGATTCTTCATCTTCTTATATTTCTCCTTCAACTTCAAGTATTTGTCATCTCTGGACTTGAAGGAGGATGGGGATTTGGAAGATGGCGTCGCAGTCTTCTTTGATCTGCATTCACCTGCAAAATGTCCAGTGTGGTGACAATTGTAGCAGATTGCTGAAGCCTTGTCTATCTTGTCAGACATTGGCTTTTCCTTAATGGTCAGCGAAGAAGATTTGGGGAAGTTGCTCTTGCTGCGAATCTCCTAAAGGATTTAGTCAAAAGCGCCAGGGATTCATCAAAATCTACAAGATTAGATTCCGGTATATCCTCAGAGTTAGTAGAGTCTGACTCTGTAATTATAACAGGAGGAAGAGATGAAGAGAAAGAAGAAGAAGAAAGGGTTTTAGCTGAAGCATCTTCAGAGATCAAAGGTAACGGAGAGCTTTTCATTTCTCTAGAATCTTTGACTAGATTCCATTTCAGCTGACGATATTGCTCATCAATAAGCAAAATCCGTAGAGAGTAGAAAGAGAAAGAGTGGACATGTCACTGGACATCTTACGACACATGGAAAAGGTGTCCCAAGATTCAGGAAGATATTCCAGAAACTTAGTTAAAGTTTCAGAGTTGGAATATTCCCTGCCTACAGTCCTAAGATCAATAAGAAGACAATTAAAACGTTGATGTACTTCAGACAGTGTCTTAGTCTTTCCCCAAAGAAAGCTTTCATACTGCCTTACAAAATTAATCTTCCTTGATTCTTGAACTTGAGAGGTTCCTTCATATTGAACACAAAGAGTGTCCTACATGGATTTAGAAGTCCTGAGTTTCATCACTGAGTGGTAAATCTCGTCAGGAAGAGACAACTATTATAGACCTAGCCCAAGTGTCTATAGTCTTCATCACTCCATTGATGAGGGAGCTTTGGAATCTGCCGTTCTGGAATCACGGCAGTCGTAGCTGGTCCAGGAATAGCCGGTGAAATAGCAAATGGTACATATGGTCTATTTTCCATATAGTGTGGAATTTCAGGATCCACACCTTCCAAAAAGAGGGACATCCGATTCTTCCATAGACTAAAGTTGTCTCTAATGAATCGGGGAGGTTTGGCAAGAGAGCCATTGTCTTGAACGCGTATGTTTGTGTTTTGAAAAGCCATTTATAAGAAATAATATTATCTAGAGAATGACAAAGTAATGTAGAAAAACAACCAAACAACTAGGGAAGATAGAACACTGCTCTGATACCACTTGTTGGTCCTGTTAGGATCTACAAGATGCGTATAGTAGTTTGTAGAAGGGGGGATGAATACAAACACAATATTTTCAAATTTAAAATATATATTGATAAGAGAAGATCAATATAGATTTTACAAGACTGCTTGCCGAAATATAAGGTAAGAAAAACTTATCTAAACAGTCTTAAGTTTACACACTTAATCTTAGCAAATAAGAAAAGATTTGCTATTAAAAAATAGAAGAAAGTAAGTTCTATCTAGGAGAGAACTTGTTTAGAATACAATAAAGGAGATTCTAACTTGCTCTTGAAGATGAGCGTATTGGTTCCTAGATGTGTGTTCTTTTACTTAAGCTCAAGAAAGCTCAGAGTAAGTTTTTTTTTTTTGGTTGAGAGAGTGTATCTCTGCATCGAGATAGAGCACATCTATGTATATCTGTTGCATTAAATGCACATTTAATGCATCATGGTAGGGTTAGAACGCGTGTCAAGCCTTAAGAGGAAGGCTTGTCCTTTGCTACTGTGAATAGTACAAAAGCCTATTCATGAACATACATCATTTCACAAAGTTAGTGGGCAATAGAGTCAACTAGTCGCCTCTGTATCGTACTAACGTTTAGAAAGGGTATGGGTTTGTCCTTTGAGTGCATAAGGACAAGACAACAACAATCGTGCTTAGCAAGCTTTATTTGATCGCGGGATATTGGAATGACTTGAAGGTCTCTTCAGCATTAGCTGAGGCTTGGGCAGTCTTCACACATATGCAGATAGGCTCATAATCACTGAATACCGCTTCAGATCACGTACTCGCCAGTCTCTAATCTTTAGTTTCAGTCTTCGACATTGGCTGAAGGTCTTTTGGTGTGAGTGTTGTCTTCTTGAAGTATCGCTATCACTGATTGGATTTACAATACAAGTTCTTCAGCGATCACAGAACAGACTCAGTGCAGATCGCTGGAACGGAAATACAGAAACAAAAAATACTTCGCATAGAATAAAAAGAATTATCATCAAATCACTGAGAAAGGATCAACAGAGTTCTTCATCGGCCTTGAGTGCCTTGAGTCTTTCAGCTTCAGACAAGAAGTCAAACTCACCACAACTAGAGGTAGAAAGAGGGATTTTTACTCTAGTTTGGTCGAGCGACTCCTTCAGCTGAGACATCTGCTAGTCGATGAGAGCGCTGGAGGTTGGGTTTTCGGGCACACATTCCTCTAGACAACCGCAGGTGGTAGAAGAGATGGAGAGTTGATATAAAGAAGGTATGGTGGTAAAGATGGAGGACTCATTTGTTAAAGGCTCTAAAGGTTGGAAAAGTACCTTTAAGTTTCCTTCTTCAGCAACACCCTTGTCTTTTGACTTGGTGTGCTGGTTCTTTTCTTGAGTCTTCTTTCTTTCTCTCCTTGCTCCCCATGGGATGCAGAATCCCTGAGAGCGACGCCTTTCGTGGCACCGATAGGTCTTTGGTATTGTATGGTGAAGTCATCATCATCTTCGTCTTCATCATCATCACCAAGGTCTTCACCAGCGTTAGGAAGGTTGGGAGAATCACCATATTTATCTTTATCATCTTCATCATCATCTTCCTTATCACCAGCATTAGCTGCACAGGTGATTGGAAGGTCCTCGTCACAAGCTTCAGCGCCAGCTCGGACGATATCAACGTCCTCAGCTACAGAAGCTTCACAAGAAGTTGGGTTTTCATTAGCAATCTCAACTTGAGCTTCAACTTCTGTTTGAGTCACTGGACCAGCAACAGGTTCTACGCCAACAACAGCAACATTCGAAGGAGCAGCTCCACACTCTGTCTCCCCCTCTTTGGCAATGGCTTTGGAGCAATAGCCAAAGAAATGATCAATGGTTCTAATCTGAAGCGCCATCATCTCTTCAAGATTTGTCATAGCATGGGCTAGAAGAACATAAGCCTCGTGCGTTTGATCTAGCTGCTCGTGGTCTTTAGCATTGAAAGATGGTTCTGGTGCTGGGATTGCCTGTTGGAGAGTATCCAATATATGTTGCATCAGCTCTGTGTGCTTGGCAAGATGAGAATTTGTTTCATCAGCCTTCCTTGTTAAAACATTGATGGCCTCAGCGTTGGCTTGCATAACCACTTGCATCGATGAGAGCTGGTCCCTGACCTCTTTCACTTCAGCCCGGATAGCTGATAGATCAGCAAATACTTCGTCCCTGAGAGGCATGCCTTTATGGACTTCGTCCATTTTAATAAAGACAGTCTCCACAGTTGGGGGGAGTAGCTTGACGTCATCAGCCATGTTGTACTCTTCGTTCATGGCTAGCGTCTTTTAAAAAAAAACCTAAAAAAGAGCAAGTATGAGCATAAGAGAGCTTGAGGTTAGTACAAACAAAAGGGTAGGAAGGTAGAGTACCTGAGGGTTCATCAGCGTTATCTGAAGGATTAACATGGGTTCTCTCCAAGTGGCCTTCGAGAGGATAGGCGACTGTTTGCTAAGAAGCCTCGAGAGGAGCAACCTCAGGTCTAGTGGTGGGTGTTTCATCATCAGGGAGGACGGTCGCTGATGAATCATAAACACTTGTCGAGACCAACGATGGAGGAGAGGAGAAGATGACTGAGACAATTAGATGTGAGTGTTCAGTAGTGGCGATGCTGATATTCTCACCTTCAGTGATTTGGGTCACTGAGGCGGCTGGGATAGGAGCCACAGGTACGATAGTGATTTCAGATATTACTGAGGAGATAGGAAGGTTAGCTGAAAGTGCCTCCAGGGTAAGGCAAGTTTCAATAGCTGAGACCTTTTGAGAGGTCACAGCCAGAGACGTAGGTGTCCCCTTTTTGGCTTTCTTGGCCCTCGATAAAGAACCAAGAGTGGGTTGAGAGGATGGAAGTTTGGTGGAGAGGGTGGTGGTGGTCGTGATAGACTGCGGGGAGTTTTCCTTAGTCTTAACCACCTTAGAAGGAGAAAAAGGAGAAAAGGAAGAGATAGGTTACACAACAATAGATAGTGCAATGTCTCCATCTCTCAGCTTACGATCCAGAATCCTGGATCCAAGCTTACAGATAGGAAGGTTACCTTCCCTGGACTACTTATCGCTGAAGATTTTGGCGAACACCATGGAAAGAAACCTGGTGTAAGGAACAACTTTCTCCCTCTTGCACTTGTTCAGCTTCAGCGCCAGGTCTTCGAAGATCACAACCGCATAGTTGATAGGGCACCGACGGATGACAGAAATTCCGATATTGAGACCGACCCTTGAGGCTTGATATTGACCTCCAGTCTTTCCTCCCATGCACTGGATGAAGTGGGAGAAGAGGTATCGCTGACATACGGTTCTTCTCGATCTTTGACAGTGACTTGAGGGGTTCACTGGAGTCTTTCTTCATTGGCCAGGCATAGCCAATATCATCGAGGCAGGCGATGATGATTTCAGCTGAAGGATCACAGATGAAAGGATCCTTGGGAAATCGAAGAGCATGCCTTAGCGTCGTCACACCAAAGCTGACAGTCATGCGGTTGAAGGTGGAGGAGATTTTCTCCACCTGTTGACCGTGCTTGTCAGTATCTTGTACAACTTTAGCAGTCATCCAGAATTGCTGAAGAGTTTCTTTCACCATGACAGGTTCATGGGTGAGAGTGTAGGCGATTGGTTACATCTTGAGGAAGGAAGCAACATCCTTGTAGAGAGATTTGTTTGAATGAATGTCCAACAAGGTGACATGGTTGTTGGCCTTGAAGGTCACGTCTTCAATGGAAAAATTCACGTTCTTGGCAGCCATTGTCTGTTAAAAGTAAGAAATAAGAAATAACAGGTTTGTTAGTAGTCCAAGATTAGAATGTGCCTTTTTTAAGTTTTAGAACAATAAAACTTTGTGACATCCGGAAATTCGAAATCCCAGGTTAGCTATTATTAAGATTATATTAGTATTATTGAAGTTATTTTATAGATTAGGAGTTAGTTAGATTAGTTTAGTTGAGAAATTTTTAAGAATTTCCGGMAGTTGCYTAGAAAGTCCGGTTCCGGCCCGAAATTATCTGAAACGTCCTATACAATACCAAATGCTCTAATTTATACCCAATTTATTTAAAACACTAAGTTTTAGTGTTTTAAATATAAAACCCATCTATTTAAATAAATTTAGTCATCGTGGGCTTTTAGAGTGAAGAAAAAATGTCAAAATTGAGAAAATGGGCTTTTGTGCATTTTTGGGTTTAGTTTTTTTTAAAAAAAAAAACAAAATTATTATTATTGTGGGCTTGGGCTCCCATGGCTGGCCCCCTCCTATTACCCACATATATATAACATTATTTCTCCAATTTTCACTCATTTTCTCATCTCTAAATTGAAAACTCTCTCCCTTTCTCTCTAAAACTCTAGAAGCTCTCAAAGAACCATCTTCTTCAT
>NW_020201447.1:33660-35511 GCF_001531365.2 Cynara cardunculus var. scolymus
CAAAGTTTTTGTTATTTTATATTTCACAAACATGTCATTTTGGGATTGTAAACATATGATGGTGATGTAATGAAATTTTAATGTACGGTGGTGTTGTGTATATTCTATTGCTATGAGACTTTACCTGCCATACCTCGTGTTTCCGCTTTAGTGGGGTGTGACAAACTTCTTTTGAAAAATCCACAAAGAATATATTTGGGTTTTTCAAGAAGAATAAATGTTTTTGAAACTTTAGATTATAACCAAGGAAAAGAATGTGTTAATAATCTTAATGTTTGTATTTTAAGAGAACAAGTTCTTAAAGAAACAAACATAGTTTCATTAGAAGAAGAACAAGAACAGTTCAAAATATTAAAGAAGAGTATCGACCTTAGAGTTTTAGAAGAAAAGATCAAAGGTTTCTAGCGTTCTTAGTTTGAAGTTCTTGCTTGCAAATCTGTTTTGGCAGAGGTTCAGCAAAGATTTTGAAAGCGTAAAGAAAATATGAGAAGAGAAGTCTACTATTTATAGGTAGGAGGAGAGAGAAAGAAATAAGAGAGAGGAAAATACGACTGTTGAGGAAGTGCCATGATGAAAAAGTGGCACATTCTCGTCCATGATTGGATGTAATTTGGAGGATGGCGCGTGTGTCAGACTTTTACGTGCATCTCAAAGCAACTTGTATTGGTAAAAGAAAATGTCATCATAAAAACGGTTCATAATTTATTTTTTTAAACAAAAAGGTTTTAAGAAATTCAAAAGCCACTATCTGAATAATATGAAAAGGTTTTGAAAGAGTCAAGTGATAATAAGAATCACTGAATGAAAAGACCTTTTAAAACATTTGATCACTGAAGAAGAAAAGCTTCAGTGATGGTTTTGTTTTAAGAAAGGAAAATATCTTAGAAGAGTATATTTCCATAAAAGAGTCAGTATCAAGAGTAACACTAAAACTATCTTTTAAAAACTTTTGAATCACTAAAAGAACAAAGGTTCAGTGATCATTTTGATTTCAACAATAGAAAAAATCACTGCAACAAACATTTAAAACATTTTGATCACTGAAGAAGAAAAGCTTTAGTGATAGTTTTAAGTTTTAAAGATGAAAAGCGAGTATACATGTAACACCCTCAAACCACACATTGCATGTAACACTTATTTCATATAAAAGAAATACTTGATATCATTCCATTTAGGTCCCTTAGTACAAGAATCTAATATGACCAAATACAAGGTCCAAAAATTCTAATACATCACTTGTACTAATCAATCAAAACTATACATTAAAGCAGATCTTCAAGTAGAAATGCATATAGGAAAATATTAAATCTTCCCCTTTCCCTTACTGTCTGAACCTCCTGCAACACATAGTTAAAAATCACAAAACGAGGGTTAGACCGAAAGGTCTAGTGAGATACCCTATTTATGTTAGTGCAGGGTGAAAATCACCAAAAACAACATCCTTTCATATATATAACAATTATATGAATGAATAGAGACATAATACTAGATTCTTTTCACTTTCCAAGCAAAGCATTCAGCTATACAATCCCATACCTCAAAACCAATCAGGTTTCACATAATGCCACTTTTAAACCTTTTCAAATCAAAACAAGGTTTAAATAAAGWTTCAGGCCAAACCTGATATTTTCTCCTCAATAACATCCAGACTATGATTTCCAATAAGAACCTTGTTCGTAAATCATTAAATCACAAATAAATAAAGATTCCAGAACACGATAATCTTAAAGGATATAAGAGAAATAGTTATATCATACAATCACACATACAGATGCCACCCTTATATCCAAATGTACACCTCTCCTTGATATGCCACCCATATCCCATGGTACACCTCTCCTTGATATGCCA
>NW_020201447.1:35596-42081 GCF_001531365.2 Cynara cardunculus var. scolymus
ATGCCACCCTTATTTCCTCATCAAAATATTTCACAAAACAATTTCATATAGACCTCAGTCATTGAAATTGTTATCAATACAAAATCATTTATTTCAAAATTTCCTTTTTATGATAAAATAACATTTCTTATTAAAAACACAAGGCATCACTTTAAAATCCGGTCACTTAATTTAGCCTGACTTCATCTCCGGTCAACAATCCGGACAACACACAGTATGAGCTTTATCCGATTTAACACTTGGAATAATTCAACCTTTGTTCGGATTATAAGTCCGGACAACACACCGCATAAAACTTGATCGATTTAGCACTTAGAATCAAAATCAACATTATTGTCCGGATAACAAGTCCGGACAACACCCCGCTCATAACTTAACCGATTTAAAACAATTCGGCCACCAAGTGATCGTATTCCTACTTCCCAGTTTTAAAAGATAACTTTTCTTACCAATCATAACCCGCTCAACCCTTGTCCGATTTAAAACAATCCGGACAATACATCGTTTAACCYTTGTCCGATTTAAAACAATCCGGACAAGCCTTGTCCGGTTTAATACCTGGATAAAACACTTGAGCAAAAGACTAATTTCTTTCCAAAAATAAACAAGATTCATACGAAACCAGTAATAATTTTATGCAAAAGAGTTTAGAAATTACTCACCTTAACAAGCATTTGAAATCAAACACTTGAATCAACTTGAATCTTCAGATAAGAATAATCCGGTCAACCTCTCTTCCCTTTTTAAATTGCACAACTTTTTAACCAAAGCAAGAAGAGAAAATATGGAGGCTCAACCTCCCTTTTATACTTTCCTAAAATGGAAGGTCGGCTAACCGCCCCCTTCCCACAAAAACCCTCATGCACATGCATGCATCCACACATATATCATGCATTTCCTAATATGCATGTGTGTAAAACAATAATATATATATATATATACATATCCACATATATGCATATTCTGATACACATAACCACATTATACAAATAATTTTCACATATCAGCATGGTCAAACGTATCAATTTATCATGCTATCATGTAATCATTTAATCAAATAATCACATACTAATTACCTTGGGTGATAACCAGGATCAAGTTATCACATTATGCACCCCTTAAAAGAATTCGGTCCCGGAATTCCTTTAATCAAAAAGCCATGGGTATTCTGATTTCATCTTTGATTCCAATTCCCATGTTGCTTCTGGTCCTTTGTGAAACTTCCACTGAATTTTAACCAGATTTATTTCTTTGTTTCTCAACACCCTAATCTTTCTATCGATTACGGCTTCCGGCGTTTCTACAAAATTCAACTTACTGTCTAATTGAATTTCTGGCAACGGTATAGCTAGACTTGGATCAGCCAAATATTTCTGCAGATTCGACACATGAAAAGTGTTTTGAATCAGACTCAATTCTTCTGCCAACTCTAACTGATATGCTACTGGCCCGATTCGCTTACATATTCTGAACGGCCCAACATATCTCGGACTGAGCTTCCCTTTCTTTCCAAATCTGATGACACCCTTCCATGGCGAAACTTTTAACATCACAAAATCACCTATACCAAACTCAATTGGCTTTCGACAATTATCTGCATAACTTTTCTGGCGATCTTGTGCTATTTTTCTTCTTTCACGAATCTGTACAATCTTTTCAGGACCCGTCAGCTGTTTTTCACCCACTTCATTCCAACATAACGGCGTTCGTCATTTACGTCCATACAATACTTCATATGGTGCCGCTTGGATACTAGAATGGTAACTATTGTTATACGCAAACTCTATCAATGGCAAGTGATCTTCCCACGATCCTCCGAAATCAATAATACAGCTTCTCAACATATCTTCAAGAGTCTGTATAGTTCTCTCACTTTGCCCATCTGTTTGCGGATGATATGATGTACTTAACCGAATTTCAGACCCCAAAGCTTTCTGTAGTCCATCCCAGATTTTGGAAGTAAACCGACTATCTCTATCAAAGATAATAGACAATGGAACACCGTATCTGGTAACAATTTCTTTGATGTAAATCTGCGCTAGTTTTTCTAAAGAATATTTCTCTCTCATTGGTAGAAAATGTGCAGATTTAGACAAACGATCCACAATTACCCAAATCGCGTCATACCCCCTTGGAGTTCGAAGTAATTTCATAACAAAATCCATGGTAATGTGATCCCATTTCCATACAGGTATTTCTAAGGATCGAAGACTTCCGTACAACTTCTGATGTTCAATCTTAACCTGTAAACATGTCAGACACTGTTCCACATACCGAGCTATGTCTCTTTTCAATCCTGGCCACCAATAAAAAAGTTTCAAATCTCTATACATCTTATTGGTGCCTGGATGGATAGAGTATCGGGATTTATGACTTTCATTTAATATCATATTTCAGATATCTCCAAAATATGGTACCCAAATTCGCCCTTGAAAACAAATAATTTCTTTGTCATTTGGTTCCAAGGTTGAAATCATCTTACCCAACCTTTCTGATTTGATAAGATCTTATTTCATCGCTTCCTTCTGACATCTCAGAACTTCTTTATGAATATCAGGGATCAAATTCATTCTCATTGCTATTGCTTTAATGGTTCCACTCTTTCCCTTCCTGCTCAAAGCGTCAGCCACCACGTTAGCTTTTCCTGGTGTTAAAGAATTTCACAATCATAATCATTAACTAACTCAATCCATCGACGCTGTTGCATGTTTAATTTTTTCTGACTGAACAAATGCTGTAAACTCTTATGATCTGTGTAAATTTGGCACTTTGTTCCCAGAAGATAATGCCTCCAGATTTTTAGAGCGAACACTACCGCAGCTAAATCCATATCATGAGTTGGATACTGCTTCTCATGATCTTTCAATTGTCTTGACGCATAAGAAATCACTTTTCTTCTTTGCATCAGAACGCATCCTAATCCTAACTTTGAAACATCGCTGTATACCACAAAGTCTTCGGATCTATCTAGTAAAGTTAACACCGACGCACTACAGAGGTGATTATTTAATAGTTGGAAAGCTTCTTGTTGTTCTTTTTCCCACTGAAACTTAATATTCTTTCGAGTCAATTTGGTTAATGGCACGGCTATTTTAGAAAAGTTTTGAATAAACTTCCGATAGTAACCTGCCAAACCCAAAAAGCTACGGACTTCAGACGGATTTTTCGGAGCTTCCCATCTTGCAACTACTTCTATTTTTAATGGATCTACTTGTACTCCGGCTTCTGAGATAACATGACCCAAAAATTGAACTTCTCTTAACCAGAACTCACATTTAGATAACTTTGCAWACADCTTTTCTTTTCTCAACATTTCCAATATCAAACGAAGATGTTTTGCATGTTCTTCTTCAGTCTTAGAGTATATAAGAATATCATCGATAAATATAATAACAAATTTATCAAGCTATTCCTTACATACCCTATTCATCAAATCCATAAAGGCTGCAGGCGCATTAGTTAAACCGAATGGCATAACTAAGAATTCGTGATGCCCGTACCTTGTTCTGAATGCTGTTATGGCAACATCTTCTTCCCTGACCTTGAGCTGATGATATCCTGACCTCAAATCGATTTTGGAAAAATAACTTGCTCCTACTAGTTGATCAAACAARTCRYCAATCCTCGGTAAAGGATATTTGTTTTTAATTGTCAATTTATTCAGTTCACGATAGTCTATACACATTCGCATAGACGCATCCTTCTTTTTAACAAATAGGACCGGAGCACCCCAAGGCGAAGTGTTGGGCCTAATAAATCCCTTATCAGTTAAATCTTTCAACTGTGCCACCAATTCTTTCAATTCAGATGGAGCTAAACGGTATGGCGCCTTTCCTACTGGTGCAACTCCTGGTATAAGATCAATTCAGAATTCAATGACTCTATCTGGTGGTAATCCAGATAAGTCTTCTGGAAGGACTTCTGGATATTCACTAACAATCGGAATCAATTCTTCTTTTCTCTTTTCTTTCTTCAAATCAATTACATATGCCAAACATCCTTGGCACTTCTTTCGAATACTTTTCTGGGCTTTCATTACTGACAAAATATTGGTATGATGATTCTGACGATCACCATAAATAACAACTGTTCTCTGGTCTGGCAGAATAATTATGATTATTTTCTGATTACAAAAAATGCTAGCCTGATACTTTGCCAACCAGTCCATACTAGTAACAGTTTCCTAACTATTAGCAGTATCAACTACTAATTTATCATCAAATAGCACAGAATTCAGACATGCAGTTTGAGCAAACAATGGTGATACAAACGAAAAGTTTGCACCAGAGTCAAATAACACCTTAGCACGTATTGAATTCAGGAGGAATGTACCTGTTACTACATCTGGTGATGCTTCTGCTTCATTTTTAGTCATCTGGAAGGATCGTCCCCGCGCCCCTCCTTGCCCTCCTCTATTCACAGTAGGTCTTCCCCGTGTACCCGACGCGTTGCTCCCCATTGTTAACTATGGAGTTCTCAATAAGGGGCAATTTGGTCGAATATGATCTGGAGAATTGCAATTAAAACACCTTCGATTAGCTGGGCAATTTCTAGACAAATGACTTGCTTCACCGCACTTATAACATTTCCTTGGGTCCATCTTACATTCACCCTGATGAATTTGTCGGCACTGTGAGCAGGCTTTCTCACTGATCTTCTGCTCAGATCTATTATCATATCTAACAGTTTTCGGTCCTCGAAAAGATGAAGGCCCCTCCCATTTTCTTTTCTTTACAACCTTTCCTTCTGATTGTCTATTCTTATTTCGTTCGGTCACCTCAGCTGCACCTACTGTTAATGGAAAGGTATTGGGGTTCATAGCAATAACAAATTCTCTAATTGAGGATTTCAAACCCCAAATATACCTCTCTATCTTCCTGGATTCAGTTGAAACATAATGTTCAGCAAAACGAGAGTATTCAATAAATCTTTCGGTATACTCCCGAACTGTTCCATTTCCTTGCTCTAGTTTCAAGAAATCTTCCTCCATTTGTCTCACTGCCGTTTTAGGACAAAATTGATTCTTGAATCTATCCACGAATTCTACCCAAGACAGAGTCTGTAAAATATCTCTTTTGGTAGATGATTCAACTTCCCACCAAAATAAAGCATTTGACTTTAATACAGAAACAGCAAATCGAACTTTATCTATTTCCGGACATCGAATGGTGTTAAACACATATTCCATCTCCTTAATCCAGCACATAGCTTTTACTGGATCTCTCTCACCAGAAAAGGTTGGTGGTTTGCATGCCAAAAACATCTTAATATCTCATTCTTTGATGTGTGTGACTGAAGTAGAGGGATGAACTTCCATTCTTTTCGTTTCTACCCAAGCCGGTATTCCCATAATAGATGTCAGAGTTTCCCACAATTTTCCCATTTCTTCTGCCAACATATCCCTGGTTATATATTCAGGATGTGGTACCGACCGTTCCTGAACATTCCCAGAGTGAGATTCTTCATGTTCAGAATGTGTTCCAGTCCGACCCCTTCCCTGAGACTGACTTCTTCCTCTGCCTCGTCCTCTTACTCTTCCCCGACCTCTATTTTCAGATGTACTAGTTGTAAGATTTACGGGTGATCCTTCCCTTTCCTCAGATTCTGGACGAGTCATTCTTTCAGATCCTCTAGTTCGGCTAGACATCTGTAAAGTTTAGTGTTAATAATCACGTATTCACATTCCCAAATATAATGAAGTATTCAAGTTTAGATGTGTACCTGTAAATTCATAATTACACTGGCCAGATGTAATTAAAAATTACCTTACACACTATTCTTTTAACCCATCATATTTATTTCCAATGGTGCTAACTACGTTCGGGACCCTTAACATGCAATAAAACAATTTAAGTCTAGGTATCATGCTGTTAAATACCTAAATCTCTTAAACTCAGGCTCTGATACCACTTCTGTAACACCCTCAAACCACACATTGCATGTAACACTTATTTCATATAAAAGAAATACTTGATATCATTCAATTCAGGTCCCTTAGTACAAGAATCTAATATAACCAAATACAAGGTCCAAAAATTCTAATACATCACTTGTACTAATCAATCAAAACTATACATTAAAGCAGATCTTCAAGTCGAAATGCATATAGGAAAATATTAAATCTTCCCCTTTCCCTTACTGTCTGAACTTCCTGCAACACATAGTTAAAAATCATAAAACGAGGGTTAGACCGAAAGGTCTAGTGAGATACCCTATTTATGTTATTGCAGGGTGAAAATCACCAAAAACCTTTATGGAAAACATACTTTCATATATATAACAATTATATGAATGAATAGAGACATAATACTAGATTCTTTTCACTTTCCAAGCAAAGCATTCATCTATACAATCCCATACCTCAAAACCAATCAGGTTTCACATAATGCCACTTTTAAACCTTTTCAAATCAAAACAAGGTTTAAATAAAGATTCAGCCAAACCTGATATTTTCTACTCAATAACATCCAGACTATGATTTCCAA
>NW_020201447.1:42174-49684 GCF_001531365.2 Cynara cardunculus var. scolymus
GTACACCTCTCCTTGATATGCCACCCTTATCCCATGGTACACCTCTCCTTGATATGCCACCCTTATTTCCTCGTCAAAATATTTCACAAAACAATTTCAAATAGACCTCAGTCAATGAAATTGTTATCAATACAAAATCATTTATTTCAAAATTTCCTTTTTATGATAAAATAACATTTCTTATTAAAAACACAAGGCATCACTTTAAAATCCGGTCACTTAATTTAGCCKGACTTCATCTMCGGTCAACAATCCGGACAASWCACAGTATGARCTTTATCCGATTTAMCACTTGGAATAATTCAACCTTTGTCCGGATTATAAGTCCGGACAACACACCGCATAAAACTTGATCGATTTAACACTTAGAATCAAAATCAACATTATTGTCAGGATAACAAGTCCGGACAACACCCCGCTCATAACTTAACCGATTTAAAACAATTCGGCCACCAAGTGATCGTATTCCTACTTCCCAGTTTTAAAAGATAACTTTTCTTACCAATCATAACCCGCTCAACCCTTGTCCGATTTAAAACAATCCGGACAATACATCGTTTAACCCTTGTCCGATTTAAAACAATCCGAACAAGCCTTGTCCGGTTTAATACCCAGATAAAACACTTGATCAAAAGACTAATTTCTTTCCAAAAATAAACAAGATTCATACAAAACCAGTAATAATTTTATGCAAAAGAGTTTATTAATTACTCACCTTAACAAGCTTTTGAAATCAAACACTTGAATCAACTTGAATCTCCATATAAGAATAATCCGGTCAACCTCTCTTCCCTTTTTAAATGATACAACTTTAACCAAAGCAAAAAGAGAAAATATGGAGGCTCAACCTCCCTTTTATACTTTCCAAAAATGGAAGGTCGGCTAATCGCCCCCTTCCCACAAAACATGCATGCATCCACACATATATCATGCATTTCCTAATATGCATGTGTGTAAAATAATATATATATATATATATATACATATCCACATATATGCATATTCTGATACACATAACCACATTATACAAATAATTTTCACATATCAGCATGATCAAACGTATCAATTTATCATGCTATCATGTAATCATTTAATTAGATAATCACATACTAATTACCTTGGGTGATAACCAGGATCAAGTTATCACAATACATACCTTAGAGAGAATAGATATATTTACTCAAGAATTTAGTGATAGATTGAGAGCACTGAATCATTTCACTTATTGATTAATTCTTATAGCTAAAAGAAATTAATCTTCAGCGTTTAGCATTCCAAGTTCGCTGATAAAGATATTAAATCTTGTCTCATCAAGAGGCTTCGTGAAAAGGTTAGCGAGTTGGTAATCAGTGGGAACAAAGTGAAGTTCAATATCACCATTCATAACGTGATCTTTGATAAAATGACATCTGATCTCAATATGTTTGGTCTTGGAGTGAAGAACATGGATGTTTGCAATCGCAATAGCACTAGTGCTATCACAATAAATAGGAATCTTTGAAAACTGAAGATCGTAGTCGTTAAGCTGGTTTTTCATCCAGAGGACTTCGACACAACAACTTCCAGCAGCAACGCATTCAGCTTCATCGGTTGATGTGGACACTAAGTTTTGCTTTTTACTTGTCCAGCTCACCAACTTTCCAACTACAAGCTGACAGCCTCCAATGGTGCTTTTCCTATCAATTTTGCAACCTGCAAAATCACTATTCGAATAACCTATTAGGTCAAAACCTGAACCCTTAGGGTACCAGAGACCCAACTTAGGAGTTCCTTTTAGGTATCTAAAAATGCGTTTTACAACAATCAGATGGGATTCTTTATGTTTAGATTGATATCGTGCACATAAGCAAGTAGAATACATGATATTTGGTCGACTAGCTGTAAGATACAACAGGGATCCAATCATTCCTCTATAAACAATTACATTTACAGGCTTTCCATTGGGATCCTTGTTGAGAGAGAGTGGATGAGTCATAAGAGTTTTCATAGATGAGCTTTTAGAGAGATCAAATTTTTTTAGCATATCACAGACATACTTACTCTGACTGATAAAAATATCTTTATCTGATTGCTTGATCTGGAGACCTAAAAAGAAGGTTAGTTTTCCCATCATACTCATCTGGTATTCTTTCTTCATGCGATCAGCGAAACAAAAACATAAAGAGGGATTAGTGGAACCAAAAATAATATCATCGACATATATTTGGACTAGAATGATATGACCTTTAACTTTCCTAAGAAATAAGGTCTGGTCAATCTTTCCACGGACGAATTTCTCAGAGATAAGAAACGAGAAGAGGGTATCATACCATGCAGGGGGAGCATGTTTTAACCCATAAAGAGCTTTATCCAAACGATAAACATGGTTTGGATACTTAGGGTCAAGAAACGCTGGAGGTTGTTCAACATAAACCTCCTCTTAAAGTTTTCCATTTAGGACAGCGCTCTTTACATCCATTTGGTAGACTTTGAAGTCTCTATGGGTAGCAAAGGCTAGAAAGAGTGGAATAGCTTCGAGTCTAGCCACTGGTACGAAGGTCTCATCATAATCGATCCCTTTTTATTGTCTATAATCCTGAGTAACAAGACGAGCCTTTTTACGGGTTAACAAACCTTCTTCATCTAACTTGTTGCGATAGACCCACTTGGTGCCTATCACGGTCTTGTCAGATGGATGTGGGACAAGGTACCAGACTTTGTTCCTATCAAACTCAATGAGATCCTCTTGCATGGCAATGACCCAACTAGGGTCTAAGATAGCATCATTGATTTTCTTGGGTTCAACTAGAGAAAGAAAGTTTACAAAGAGACATATATTACCTAGACCTTGACGAGTCTGAATACCTACACTTGGATCACCAAGAATTTGATGAATAGGATGGTCTTTTGTCCATCGCTGAGTTAGTAGAGGTTTATCATCTGAACATAGATGTTCAGGAACGGAGGATGAGGCTTCAGCTGCAAATTCTTCAGCAATTGGGACAATTGCTAAAGGAGCCTCAGATTCAGCAACTGATAAAGGTTCAGATGTTGAGGGAATTTCATTCACTGATTGATCAGTGTTTGAAGTAGAAGGAGGAACGCAACTAATGGGCACTGCAACAATCTCTAAAAAAGACACGTTGGGGTGATTAGCTACAACTATATGATAAGTAGATCATCTTCAGCTTATGGGCTTTAGCGTTGGAAGGAATGCTGAAGGAAGCTTCAGGTTGTCCAAAACGAGAAAACATCCAGTTTTCTAATTCTTCATCATCAATAATGATGGGTTTAGAATTAGCTGAGTGAGATTCATCAAAGGTGATATAAATAGTTTCTTCTATTGTCTGTCGGCGTTTGTTGAATACTCTGAAGACTTTTGACACTAAAGAATATCCAAGAAAGATTCGTTCATCAGCTTTGGGATCAAACTTTCCTAGTTGATCATGGTTATTGAGAATATAACACGTGCAACTAAATATATGTAGAAAGCTGATAGAGGGCTTTCTGCCATGGAAGAGTTAGTAAGATGTCTTCTTGAACCTCTTAACGATCAACTACCATTCTTTAGTGAAACAAGCAGTGTTGATAGCTTCAGCCCAGAAATGAGTTGGAAGATGAGATTCGCTGAGCATTGATCGAGCATGTGAAGTCCAAATTTCATACAAATGTGATATCAATCTTCAAGAACACGATGAATGTAAGAATAGAAAGAATAGATCATCAAAAGTAATTTCCTTGATTGAGAGATAGAATTACAGCTCTAAATCTGATTACAATCTGCTAATGACAATTACGAAGGAAAATACTATTTATACTAAGGAAGTAATAAAACTACACTATTACGAAAACATGTAAGATATGAAGAAACTTGAATACAACAATAATGCTCATACTCAAACCCAACATTCTCCCCCTTTGGTTTCAAGTTTGGACTCTTGTAAATTTTGTCTTTCTAAGTCCAAGAATTTTCTCTAATCTTTTTAGAGCATTCCTGTACTGAATCTTCTCCTCAAGCAAATTTATAGCATTGACCAAAAGATATATTTCTTTAGAACTCATTCTCTCTGATTCTGCAGCTCTGTCGTTGTTCACCCTTTTCAAATCAAGCACCCGTCCTACCAACCTTATCGTACCATCTGAATACTTGTTCAGCTCACTAAATCACATAAATTTCTTCACTTGAAGCTGAGCAAAATATATGACTCCGAACTCTGGCTTTTCAAGAATCATGTAAACAGGATAAGCATCAATATCTTCTAAGTCTTGATTAGGTCTTTTCAGGTTGATGATTCTTTGATTGTCTTCGAGGCCCATTTGAACATCTATGACCACAGCCAGCTTTACATGACACCACATAAATCTTTTAATAGCATTAAGAGCAATCAGAGCTCCCTCCTTCCTGTTAGTCATGTTTCTGATCTCAAAGTACATATACTCTAAATCTTCCAAATATAAGCTTCAAAAATCAGCTTCATTGAATCTCTAGATTTGTCCATCTTGTCTAGTCACAGTAAAGACAGGATACCAGATTCTCAAAAGTCTTTGAGCATCAATCTGCTTAATTGTGACAACCCGATGCTTGGTACGAACTTCACTAATAGGTAGGCGCTTAGCTTTCAAAAGGTGTTTGTATTCTATACGATAATCTTTTGTTTGTCGATGGATACCAAGGACTTTATCACCGCTCAGAGCCTTACGATGACGGATAAAAATTCCAAAGTAGATATCTTCCAAGTATGGTTCTCGGATCCTTTCTCTATCGTAACCTAGAAAATTTGCTCGAATATGAAATGGTACATAATTCTTTGTGAAAATTTCTATAGGATCAACATATTCTCTAGGAGCAGAGATGTCTGATACACCAATTACATCTGCAGTGGAAGATTCTAGAATAATCTGACGGTCATCTTGAAGAGGAAAAACTGGATCTTCATCATTTATATCGGCTTCAAAGTCAAAGTAAAATCCAGTTGACTCGTCAATGTGATCAATGTCCTCTCCAAAATCTTGCTCTCCACCCAGAACAGTAGAAAATACATCATTGAAACCTACATTGGCAGACAAATCCAATAACAACCTTGTCCCTACTGTGGAGTCCGCTGACTTTTCAACCATTGGCTCGATCATAGGACTTGTCTCCATTTCTTCTTCATCTTCTATAACAATAGCCTCAATTATTCTTTCCCGAACAGACTCTGGGGTAGAAGCTTCAGCAATCACGTCTTGAGCAGATGACTCATTTTCAGCCCTAGCAGCTTGTTCAGATGTCTCAGCCAATCTCTGTCTCTTCCTCTCCCCCTCATGATGATCTGGATCATCCGGATCATCATGTCTTCTTTTATGAGAGATGGCCTGAGATATGCACGTCTCTTCTAAGGTAAACACTCATTCAACAAGGGCATCCATTGAACTTTTAAGATCTTGGGTTTTGGATGTGATTAACTTGCTAACTTTTGCGAAGCTAGAAGTAACCACATCTTGAAAAGTGAAAAACTCTGAAGCTCTAACGAAATGGTTAACATCCAATTGTTTTCTTAAGAGCCTAACCAAGTCTGCATCTTCAGCATCGGGATTTTGAGATGCCATCAATTTTGCGTGCAGCAGTGATTTAAGTTCATCCACCGTTTGTTCTTGTACCGATGACTCAGGTACATGTGGTGGTGATGGTGCAGATGGTTACTCTTCTTCTACCGTTTCTTTCCCCTTCAGAAGTCTTTTCAGACTTGCAATCTGTGCATCCATATTTTCATGAACAGCCTTTAGGGCATTGTCCAGATATTCCCGTGACACAAAGTCTGGTAAGCTCTCAGCTGGATCACTTAGATTACCAGTTGAAACAACAGTTGAATAAACTGTTGTGCCTACGTTCAATGTTGGCATGATAGTAGCATTGGTAGGACTTCCAACATGTCCTTGTGAAATGTCAAATGACACCACTCTGGTCGTTCCAACAAGTTCACTAAGAACTGCACTTGGAGCAACAGATGCTCTAGACTCGTGTGTACCTATGTGTATCGGCGCTAGACTCGAGGTGCACAGAATCGATGTCATAGGCTAGGGCAGTGGCCTACTTGTTTTAATAACTATGTTCTCCAAATGAGAAGTAATTAGCAGATATGCTATATCCCCGTGTTCAATTGAAACAACTGGTTGTTGAGAACCAGTTGAGYGGATGGGTGGGGTGTGCATTTGCATAACTGGGCTAGCTATGTCTTGTTCAATACCAACATTCAACGAATGAATGTCAGTAGTAGATGTGGGTGCCCGGCTATGTGTTTCGGCTAGRTAAGGAGCTTGATATTCATTTTGTGCTCCACTCACACCCTCCATATTCTTCTTCGTCCCTTTCACTCATTCTCTCTTTATTTTCAACTGAAACTCCCTCATCTCCTTCTCCGATAGAAATGTCTTGAAGAATACGGTCATATTCATCATATTCTTCAACATTGAATGACAAAGAATTTAGACTCGAACAAGACTGTGGAGCTGAAAATTCTGGAAAAATATCATTTATATCATCAACCAGTGCTCCAATTGGAATATTCTGTGAAGGAATAGTTTGAGCATGGTCGTCTGATCCAACAACATTATTATCATCATCATTACCATCATGATCACCAAGAACTGCCTCATTATCGGTTTCAGTATCTTCCGAACTTGAAGAAGTTGTAGAAGTACTGTCAGATGAAGTACTTTGCTGATCAGACGTTCCTCCCCTCCTGTTTACCCCTCTCTAATTCATTTTCCCTCAGTACACTTCCCTATTCAGGTAACCCCTGTTCCTGAACTCTCTCTTCTATCTTTAACTCCTCTTTCACAACTGAGGCATGGGGTGATCCCTGGGCAAGTTCAACCGGATCTGGTTGAACTATATGATCTATCACTCTCCTATAGTCTATAACGCACTGAGCAGTCTGATCAGCTAAGGCAATTAGTTCTGGTGGTTGTAACGCCCCAACCCACACGTTGCATGTAATACATATTTCATACCAAAGAAATACATATTCATATACATCTAGGTCCCTTTGTACAAGAATATTATCATGACCAAATACAAGGTCCAAAAATTCAAAATACAATCTTGTACTAATCATCAAAACTAATCATCAAAAGCAACTCTGCAGTCGAATGCATATAAGAAAAGCATTAAATCTTTTCCTTTCCTTTACCTTCTACAATTCCTGCAATACACATTTTAAAATCACAAAACAAGGGTTAGACTGAAAAGTCTAGTGAGTTACCCTAAGCATGTAATCGCAGGGTGAAGGATCACCAAAACCTTTATAAAACAATTATTCACATATATCACAAATATATGAATACGCAAGAAGGTAATATCAAATCATTTTCCACTTTCAAGCTAACCACGTAGCTATACAAATTCCATACCTTTGAACCAATCAGATTCCATTTAATACTATTTTAAACCTTTTCTTTATCAATTAAGGTTTAAACAAAGATTCAGGCCAAACCTGACGTTTCCTTTTCAATAACATCCAGACTATGATTTTCAATAAGAACCTTGATC
>NW_020201447.1:52086-53963 GCF_001531365.2 Cynara cardunculus var. scolymus
ATTTCATAACGAAATCCATGGTAATGTGATCCCATTTCCATACAGGTATTTCTAAAGATTGAAGGCTTTCATAAGGTCTTTGGTGTTCAATCTTGACCTGTAGACATGTTAGACACTGTTCCACATACCGTGCTATATCTCTTTTCAATCCTGGCCACCAATAAAAAGCTTTTAAATCTCGATATATCTTATTGGTACCTGGATGAATAGAGTATCGGGATTTATGACTTTCGTTCAATATCCTACTTCAGATATCTCCAAAATGTGGTACCCATATTCTCCCTTGAAAGCACATAAGTCCTTCATCATTCCGTTCTATAGTTGTGATCATCTTACCCAACTTTTCTGTTTTTACAAATTCCTCTTTCACAGCTTCTTCCTGACACTTCTGAATTTCTTTACGGATTTCAGGAATCAAATTCATTTTCATTGCTACAGTTTTGATGGTTCCACTTCTTTCCTTCCTACTCAAAGCATCAGCCACCACATTAGCTTTTCCTGGATGGTAGAGAATTTCACAATCATAATCATTAACCAATTCGATCCATCGGCGTTGTCGCATATTTAAATCTTTCTGGTTGAACAAATGTTGTAAACTTTTATGGTCAGTGTAAATCTGACATTTCGTTCCCAGAAGATAGTGTCAAGACTTTTAACGCAAAAACCACTGCAGCTAACTCCATGTCGTGAGTTGGATATTTCTTTTCATGTTCTTTCAGTTGTCTTGATACATAAGAGATTACTTTTCCTCTTTGCATTAAAACACATCCCAATCCCAACTTTGAAGCATCACTGTAAACCACGAAGTCTTCAGATCCATCTGGTAGAGTTAACACTGGTGCACTACAAAGATGATCTTTTAAAAGTTGAAAAGCTTCTTGTTGTTCTCTTTCCCACTGGAATTTAACATTCTTTCGAGTCAGTTTAGTCAATGGCACAACTATCTTAGAAAAATTCTGAATGAATTTTCGGTAATAACCAGCCAATCCCAAAAAGCTACGGACTTCAGACAAAGTCGTAGGAGCTTCCCATTTTGCAACTGATTCTATTTTCATGGGATCAACTTGCACTCCTGACTCTGAAATGACGTGACCCAGAAATTGAACCTCTCTTAACCAGAACTCACACTTGGACAATTTTGCATACAACTTTTTTTTTCTTCAACAATTCCTGTATCAGACGAAGATGTTTTGCATGCTCTTCTTCAGTCTTAGAGTATATAAGAATATCATTGATAAATACTATAATGAATTTATCAAGATATTCCTTACATACCCTATTCATCAAGTCCATAAAAGCTGCGGGCGCATTAGTTAAGCCGAAAGGCATAACTAGGAATTCATGATGCCCATATCTTGTTCTAAATGCTGTTATCGCAACATCTTCTTCTCTGACTTTAAGCTGATGATATCCTGACCTCAAATCAATTTTAGAGAAATAACTTGCCCCCACCAGTTGATCAAACAAGTCATCTATCCTTGGTAAAGGATATTTATTTTTTATTGTCAACTTATTCAATTCACGATAATCTATGCACATTCGCATAGATCCATCCTTCTTTTTGACAAACAAGACCGGAGCACCCCCAAGGCAAAATGCTAGGTCTAATCAATCCTTTATCAGTTAAATCTTTCAACCGTGTCGCCAATTACTTCAGTTCGGATGAAGTTAAACGATACGGCGCTTTTGCTACGGGTGCAGTGTGTGTCCACAATCACTGATCAAATCTTCATAATCTTCATTATCAATCATGGCAGATTCATATATGCATGTAAGAACATCAAGATCCTTGAGAGGAAAAGTCAATGCATGTAAAACTCAGTCAAACCTCTATTATGAATGTATTATTACAATTAGTTCCTCTCCCTACTAATTAC
>NW_020201447.1:57773-61925 GCF_001531365.2 Cynara cardunculus var. scolymus
AACACAAATGAACTAAGAAACTAAAAACACAACTAATAGAAGCCCAAAAAGAATAATGTTCAAGTCCAAAAACAAACTGAACCAAGCCCAAAAATCAGAGTCCAGTTCAAACCAACCAATAACAACGCTTTACAATACAGATATTATACTTTTAAAAAAATGAGCTATCTGTTCTCAAAATTCTATCAAAAATCCACTACACAGTTTGAACAATGATGAACAGAGCTGCGTTGCTATTGATGCTGTTTTGCTGCACAATGCTATCTCCTTTTCAAGATTTGTGTGATAATCAGGATGAAATCTGTCACCTGCACACTCTGCTTCAAATCTTAACCTCAAACTAAAAACAGAAACCAAAACAGTGTAAGACCCTGTTGTGATCAAACTAGAAACAAAGAACCTGTGACAAGACAGTCTAATCACAACAAATGAAGCTATGGAGCTGATATTTATGTGAATCTGCTGTTTTGGAATTGTCAAACACAGTTGCTGTCTGTTAATGCTTGAGATGCTGTCAAGAACTGTAAAACTGAGTTGYTGTTTTCGTTCTTTCTTAGCTTTGCTGTTGACTGCAGATTGCACACCAACTTCTAACTGCTGTTTTCTTCCTTCTTTACACCAACACAACACAAAATGAAGCAGTTGCTGTTAAAACTGTTACTGCTTAAACCTGCAGTCTGCTGTTATGTTGTAAACCTGCAAGTCTGTSATCTCAACTTGAAATTCCAAACGTGCTGCAATGTTGCTGCTTCTTCAATTTGCACTACCTTCACAATCTGCACAGACTGTTGTGAGCTCTGCATTGGATCAACATGCTGTTGTTTCAAATCTGTTGTTGTTTAAAATGAAGCTGTTTAAAAAACTGTTACTGCTTGAAGCTGTCAAGATTTAAACAACTTGTTGCTGCTACTGTTTTTGTTACTGTCTAAACACAACACACACAGCACACAAAGTTCCAAAATGAAGCAGTTGCTGCTTGCTGTCAAAATGGTTATAATGATCGAGATACAACAGGCTAGCAAGTTCTGTTACTGTTTTGAAACTTGAAATACTCAAAATTGAAACCTGAACAGCTCACTTACTATTACTAAACAGCTTAAAACATCAAACAACTGCTTTACAAACTCAAAACCTGTGTTGTAGTTCCAATCCTGTTATTGTTGTTAAAACAGGTTTAAACAACTTAAAAATTGTGTTGCTGGCTAAACACACGGCACATTTGTTTAACACAGTCTGTTCAAACTTGTAAAAACAGTTTAAACCTGCTGTGTAAAAACAAACCTGTCAACATGATCGGACAGCATGTATACAAACCTGTACACTTAAACCTGTACACTTAAACATGATCGAGTGAAGCAGCAATAATAATCACTTAAATCTGTTTCAAATCAACCTGCTGCTTCTGATTCAGTCCAAAACCGATGATACTTGTTGCTTAAACAGTAAACAGATCCTACTGTTTATCACAAACACAAACCAGTTGTTAGGACTGAGAAATCAGTATTAATTGTATTCGTCTTGAAAGTTTATAAATAGTCTAATTGTAAAAGTCAGCGTGTTTGACTTTTCTTTAGAAGTTTGACTTTGACTTGTCTTTGTAGTTTGACCATATAAATAGGTTGGTTTAATCTTTGTAATTAGAGGGTAAAAGAGAGCTTAATTGTAATAATAATTCATAATAGAGGTTTGACTGAATTGAGAGGATTAACTTTTCCTCTCAATATTCATATATGTGTTCATAGTGTTCTTACTGTTAAATTCATGAATCTGCCATTGATGTGAGCTTAATATGAAGATTGATCAGTGATTATGGACACACAATTGGTATCAAAGCTGGAATGCAAGAAATCGGATGAAGAATTTGAAAGATAAGTGATTTTAATTTCTGATTTTTTTTAGTTCTTCGTGTTCTTGTGTGTTCTTGATATTTTTGTTGATTTTGATCCGATTTTATAATAAAATCTTGTGTTTTGGTGTTAAAAACATGATCAATATGTTCGAAATTGAATTGTGAATCTTTGTTATTCACAAATTTTTGTGATTTGATCAATTTTAGTCAAGATTTAATCGGTTTTTAAGTTTTTAAAATTTTTTCGTTTTCTTAAAAAAAATTTTCGTAAACCAGTGTTTTGATCCATTTTTTCTTAAATTTCTTTTAGTTTTTATGTTTTTTAGTGTTTTTTATCTGTTTTTTTTTATTTTTTTTGGTTGTTTTTTTTTTGTTAAACCGCCCATTTCAAAAGCCCATTTTGGTSGCCCAATTTTAAATGGTTCATAACAATTTTTGAGCGGACAAGGGATAAACGGCCGGTTTGTTCATTGTGCATCATAGGATTCAAATCTAATCCTCACAAATCTCAAGCGGTATTCATATACACCGSTCATAGCTTGTCCGGTGTTCATGTAAATCGATCATCTCTTGATCGGATAAGTAATCATTGGAGCTTCATTGATTGAGCGGAGAGTTATTCGCACATTCATTGAGTGGATTCAACCGGATTCGATTAACTCGTGGTTGGTAAGTCATTTGTTCTTCTTATGCGGATAAGTATCCGGTTTATTAAACCGTTCAATCTAAACCGCTCAATTTTAGTCGAATTTTTCCAAGTCTAATTCTGTCTCRAGCGATTTAGGTTTAATCACTCACTGGTTGATCGGAGAGTTTATGTGTTAGGCTGATTAAGAGTTACAATCGAATCAGATTGGCATCTAAGAAGAATCTGATTTGAAATTGTTTTGATTTGAAATTTTCATAGGTTAATAGCTTGATGTTTCATTCGATCAAATTGAGTGACAGATTCATCTCGATTGGATCTTGGTTTYTGATTCAGATTTGTTCAATTTGATTGTTCTATAACTCGCTGAATCTGTTTCATTTCACAATTAGTCGCAGATATTGTTCTTCTTCGGATTGAAGTTAGAAAAGGTTTAAGATTCATTGTGTTATCCGGTTAACATACACGCAGTAACAGTGTGCAGTAAACAGCAGGTTCAAATTGATTTTGGTTTGATATTACAGCAGCTGTTCGTTCTTACTGGTTCTTCACGATTGGTTTTATTGATATATGATTTGAACCAAGTTTATCAGCAGCTAAACAGCAGGAGTTTACAATAACAGCAGCTGTTTCACTTTGCTTAAAACTGGTTTGTTGTGTTTGTAATAACAGGTTTTGTTATCTTGACAGTCTTGACAACAGCTTATGTTTCAAAACAGCAGATTCATAGCAGGTCTGTAACAATTAACAGCAGGTCTTGCTGTGTTTGGCAAGTAGAAAGCATTGTGCATTATAATAGAAATAACAGCAAAGCAGCCCAGGTTTAGTATTGTTTTGTCTACGGTTTAGATGCTTTGAAAGAGAAGTTGTTTTTGAATGTATATGCTAACACCATGATTTTTTTTAGCAGCTACACATTTTGACATCAACAGGTGCTTAACAGCAGTCCAACACAGCAACCAGTGTGCAGCAAAGGTTTGAAACAACAAGCTGTGCTGTGATGGGTTTTGACAGCAACTAAGCAGCAGACTTAAGTGTGATTTTATCACAGTTTTATCAGCTTCATTTTAAATTGTGTTGTGTTTGTAATGAGCAACTGGTTGTAAACCTGAACTGAGACTTGAGCAGGATTAGGTTTGTGTTTTTGTGACTATGCTTGTGAATTTGAAGACTGAAACAGAAGCCGGTTCTATACACAATCTGTTTTACCAGAATTTATGCCTAAAGTTTGTGTGCTAGAGGGACTGTTTTTGATCTTCAACAAAGAGTTGATTGTTGATAGTTTTGGAGCTTACTTGCCGATTTATTTGCATCTTTTGTCCACAGAACTCACAATCTAAAATTGCACAGGTTTGCATTTTGAACTTGAGATCACAGCAGCAGGTGCCTGTTTTTGTTGTTGTTTTGGCTTTTCACTGTTTTGCTTAAACTGTTTGACTTTGCTGTTTTTGATTTAGACAAGTTCATACACAGCAACAACAAAGCAAACTGTTGAGCAGACTGTGTTAAGAAAATGTGCATTGGTTTAACATTGTTTTATGATTTGTTTTGGAAAATACTAAACAGTAAGGTGTGATCAACTAACAGTTGGTTTGAAACAGCAGTGTGCAGGATTAAGCAGCAACTCCATAGCTCCACAGGTTTTGACAGCAATTTT
>NW_020201448.1:0-8570 GCF_001531365.2 Cynara cardunculus var. scolymus
CTTCTCCTTCTTCTTCTTCTTCTTCTTCTTCTTCTTCTTCTTCTCCTTCTTCTCCTTCTCCTCCTTCTCCTCCTTCTCCTCCTTCTCCCCCTTCTCCCCCTTCTCCTCCTTCCGCCCCTTCTTCCGCTTCCGCCGCTTCCTCCTCTTCCGCCGCTTCCTCCGCTTCCTCCGCTTCCTCATCTTCCGCCGCTTCCTCATCTTCCGCCGCTTCCGTCGCTTCCTCCGCTTCCTCCGCTTCCGCCTCTTCCTCCTCTTTCGCTGCTTCCGCCTCTTCCGCTTCCTCTGCTTCTGCCTCTTCCTCCGCTTCCGCCTCTTCCTCCGCTTCCGCCTCTTCCGCCGCTTCCGCCTCTTCCTCCTCTTCCTCCTATTCCGCCGCTTCCGCCGCTTTGTCTGCTTCCGCCTCTTCCTCCGCTTCCTCCTCTTCCGTCGCTTCCGCCGCTTCCTCCTCTTCCTCCGCTTCCTCCTCTTCCGCCGCTTCCGCCGCTTCCGCCTCTTCCTCCGCTTCCTCCTTTTCCTCCGCTTCCTCCGCTTCCGCCGCTTCCTCCGCTTCCTCCGCTTCTGCCGCTTCCTCCTTTTCCTCCGCTTCCTCCGCTTCCGTCGCTTCCTCCTCTTCCACCTCTTCCGCCGCTTCCTCCTCTTTCTCCTCTTCCTTCGCTTCCGCCGCTTCCTCCTCTTCCGCCTCTTCCTCCTCTTCCGCCGCTTCATCCTCTTCCGCCGCTTCCGCCGCTTCCTCCTCTTCCGCCGCTTCCGCCGCTTCCTCCTCTTCCTCCTCTTCCTCCTTTTCCTCCTCTTCCTCCTCCTCCTCCTCCTCCTCCTCCTCCTCCTCCTCCTCCTCCTTCGCTTCTTCATCTTCTTCTTCATCATTTTTAACGTCTACTCTTCTTACTCTTCTTCCTCCTCTTCGTCCTCCTCTTCCTCTTCCTCTTCTTCTTCCTCCTCCTCCTCCTCCTCCTCCTTCGCTTCTTCCTCTTCTTCCTCTTCTTCCTATTCTTCTTCATCATTTTTAACGTCTCCTCTTCTTCCTCTTCTTCCTCTACCTCTTCCTCTTCCTCTTCCTCTTCTTTCTCTTCTTCCTCTTCTTCCTCCTCTTCCTCCTCCTCTTCCTCCTCCTCCTCCTCCTCCTCCTCCTCCTCTTCCTCTTCCTCTTCCTCTTCTTCTTCTGGCTGTTGTAATTATAGAGTTAGACTCTACTAAATCTGAGGATATAGTAGAATCTAATCTTGCAGATTTTGATGAATCCCTGGTGCTTTTAACTAAATCTTTTAGGAGATTCTCCAACAAGAGCAACTTCCGCAGATCTCCTTCGCTGACCATTAAGGAAAAACCAAAGTCTGACAAGATAGACAAGGCTTTAGCAATCTGCTACAATTGTCACCGCACCGGACATTTTGTAGGTGAATGCAGATCAAAAAACACTGCGACGCCATCTTCTAAATCCCCATCCTCCTTCAGATCCAGGGATGACAAATACCTGAAGCTGAAGGAGAAATATAAGAAGAAGAAGAATCACCAGCGAAAGTCCAAAGGTCTCATCGCTGAAGAGCATGATTGGGTTGATTCGTCTGATGAATCATCATCTGATGAGGAAGATACAGCCTATCTTTGCTTGATGGCTAAGGATGTCAAAGAAGAAGCTTCAGAGACATCTACTTCAATTGAACCATCAAACTCTTCTCCTGCTCAGGTATGTATCCTGAATGAACCCTCTTCCTCTTCTTCTAGCCTATCCGCACTAGACACGTTAACAGTAGATCTTTACAATGCTTTCAATGGCAAATCAAAAGCATAAATGCTTAATCTTGATCTTCAAGAGCAGTTGAAGATTTGCCATTCTAAGATCAAGGAGCTAACCAAGGTTGAAGAAAACCTAAAAGATCAGGTCATTGTAAACCAAGCCATCACTGTTGAACACGAAAAGGCTATCGCTGAGCGTGAGCGAGTAATCGCTGAGCTCAAGGCTGAGAAGGCTACCATAGAAGGATGGTGCAAAGCCTCTATCAAAGCCTTTGAGATCATCAATGCTCAGATCTCAGCCAAGATAACGACTGGTCTATGATTTTCCTATGATCAGGAAGAATATGTCACTGACAAGTCCATGTTTAAGGTTGGTACCTTTGTCTCTTCCATTCCTGACACTTCTTCCTCTCAGTCTTCTTTTACTGAGAGTCATCTTGATGGAACTCCTTCGAGTTCAGGTTGCAAAGACAAAGGTAAATCTATTGTCACAGCACCTCCTCCTAAGAAGTCTAACAAGTCCAATAGATAAAGGTCTATTTCTTCAGCTTGTAAACCTTCTTCTTCAGGGACTAAGAAATCTGAATCCTCTCAGAAATCCAAGTCTCAGCTCAAGGTGAATGCTTCACCTAAGGACTCCAAAGCCTCAAAGGTTCCTCCAAGAACTAATGAAAATGGAATCTTTGGAGCTGGTCCCTCTTCTAATCTGTTACTACCTGGCCCTAAACCTACCTTAAGCTTTAGGAAGTGTAAACACTATGGTGAAAATACATATATTGCCAGCAAGTGTCCTTTTGCCACCAAGGCTGGTCCATTAGCTAAGGGCAAGAAAGTAGTCAAGGTTGATAAATCAACCAAGGCAAAATCCTCCACTAATGCTGCAAAAGCAACCAAAGTGAAGCAAACCACTGGAGCTTCTTCAGGCTCAGTGAAGACAACAATTGCTATTAAGTCTTCAACATCAGATGTTGTAATTCCAACCACTGAAGCCACTTCATCAGGCTCAGTGAAGACTTCCACTGACTCTATTTTATTATGTCAGAGGTTGTTCCTCTATCCACTCAAACCTCTTCAGGTTTAGTGATGCCATCAACTGACGCTAGTTCTTCAGCACTAGTGGATGATGCCTCTAACAGTGCTGGACCCCAATAGCTGGGTACCAATAGCATTTTTAAACTGTTCCCTTGTGCAGGATGTCAAAGGCATATGGTATCTCGATAGTGGATGCTCAAGGCATATGACTGGAGACAAATCCATGCTAATTCATTACAAGGAAAAAAGAGGAGCTTCCGTGACATTTGGAGGAAACGAAAAAGGATATACCAGAGGTTTTGGTATATTAACCAATGGTGCAGCTACGTTCAAGCGTATTGCATACGTTAAAGGACTGAAGCACAACCTTCTTAGCATCAGTTAACTGTGTGACAAAGACTACACAATAAATTCTCGAAGAATTCATGTTGCGTCTTTGACAAAGATGATAAGGTTGCCTTGATCGGTTCTCGCCTAGAGAATGCATATATTATCAATATGAATTCTACTACCACTGAGAACAACTGTTTTTTTTCTTTAAAGCCTCGTCGGATATCAACTGGCTATGGCACAAACGACTTTCTCATCTTAACTTCAAGACACTCAGTGAGCTGTATAGAAATGATGTTGTCACTGGTCTTCCTCAACACTCCTTTGCAAAGGAATCTCTGTGCTCAACATGTGAAAAAGTAAAACACACAAGAACTAGCTTTAAGTCAAAGCAAATCTCTTTAGTGACTGCGCCTCTTCAGCTAATGCACATGGATCTTTTTGGTCCAGTCAACGTGCAATCTATTGCTGGAAAGAAGTTTACACACGTCATAGTTGATGAGTACTCCAGGTACACTTGGGTCTTCTTTCTCAGATCCAAAGATGAAGCACCTGAAGATATCATTTCATTCATCAAGAAAATAGAAGTACTTAACAACATCAAGGTACGATCTATTAGAAGTGACGATGGTACTGAATTCAAAAACAGTACTATAGATAACTTCTTTGAGAACAAGGGAATTTCTCACAACTTTTCTTCAGTGAGAACTCCTCAGCAAAATGGGGTTGTTGAAAGGAGAATTCGAACAATCATAGAGGCTGCTCGATCAATGCTCAACGAATCCCAACTCCCTACTTAATTCTAGGTTGAAGCTGTCAACACCTATTGTTTCACTCAAAATCGGTCGCTGATCGTAAAGAGGTTGAAGAAGACAACTTATGAACTTTTTCATGGAAGAAAGCTTTCTATAAGCTTTCTACACATTTTTGGTTGTACTTGTTACATTCTTAACAATCGTGACCAACATGGAAAGTTCGGTCCCAAATTTGATGAAGGAATCTTTCTTGGATATTCTTCAGTATCCAAAGCCTCCAGAGTAGTCAACAAACGAAGACAGACGATAGAAGAAACTATCCATGTCACCTTTGACGAATCTCAATCAGCTAATTCAATACCCATCTTGAATGATGATGATAAATTAGAAACCTGGATGTTCTCTCACTATGGACAATCTGAAGCTTCCTACAGTGCTCCTCTCAACACTGAAACCCCTGAAGCTGAAGGCGATGCACTTATCATTCCAGTTACAGCTAGTCACTCCAACACATCTTCTTCAGAGATCGCTGTCGTGCTCATTAGCTGTATTCCTCCTTATACTTAAAACACTGATCAATCAGTGAATGAAATGCCTTCAGCATCTGAACCTATTTTAGTTGCTGAATTTGAGGCTCCTTTAGCAACAGTTCCTATTGCTGAAGACAATGCAACTGAAGCCTCATCCTCTGTTCCTGAACTTACTTACTCAGATGATATTCCTCTACCAGCTCAGCGATGTACTAAAGACCATGCAATTCATCAAATTCTTGGTGATCCAGATCCAGGTATCAAGACTCGTCGTGGTCTAAGTAATATCAGTCTCTTTGTCAACTTTCTTTCTTTAGTTAAACCTAGTAAAATCAATGATGCTATCTCAGGCCCGAGTTGGGTCATTGCCATGCAAGAGGAGCTCATTGAGTTTGATAGGAAAAAAGTCTGGTACCTTGTCCCACGTCCTTCTGACAAAACAGTGATAGGCACCAAATGGGTCTATCACAACAAGATGGATGAGGAAGGTGTGATAACCTGTAACAAGGCTCGACTTGTTGCTCAGAGTTATAGACAAGAAAAAGGGATGGACTATGACGAAACCTTCGAACTAGTGGCTAGACTCGAAGCTATTCAACTCTTTCTATCCTTTGCTGTCCATAGAGACTTTAAAATCTACCAAATGGATGTAAAAAGCGCTTTCCTAAATGGAAAACTTCAAGAGGAAGTTTATGTTGAACAACCTCCAGGGTTTCTTGACCCTAAGTATCCAAACCATGTTTATCGTTTGGATAAGGCTCTTTATGGGTTAAAATAGGCTCCTCGTGCCTGGTATGATACCCTTTCCTCATTTCTCATCTCTGAGAAATTTGTTCGTGGAAATATTGACCAGACCTTATTTCTTAGGAAAGTTAAGGGTCATATCATTCTAGTCCAAATTTATGTCGATGATATTATATTTGGTTCTACTAATCCCTCTTTACGTTTTCGGTTCGCAGATCGCATGAAGAAAAAATATCAGATGAGCATGATGGGAGAACTAACATTCTTTTTAGGTCTCTAGATCAAACAATCAGATAAATGTATCTTTATCAGTCAGAGTAAGTATGTTCGTGAGATACTGAAGAAGTTTGATTTATCAAACACTTCATCTATGAAGACTCCAATGGCTCCTCCACTCTCTCTTAACAAGGATCCAAATGGAAGCCTATAAACGTAACGGTTTATAGAGGAACGATCGGCTCCCTGCTGTATCTAACAACTAATCGACCAGATATCATGTACTCTACCTGCTTATGTGCATGATATCAATCTGAACTTAAGGAATCCCATCTGATTTGCTGTAAAATGCATCTTCAGATATCTTAAAGGAACTCCTAACATGGGTCTCTGGTACCCTAAAGGTTCAGGTTTTGACCTAATAGGTTACTCGGATAATGGTTTTGCAGGTTGCAAAATTGATAGGAAAAGCACCACTAGAGGCTGTCAACTTCTAGGTGGATAGTTGGTGAGCTGGACAAGCAAGAAGCAAAACTCAGTGTCCACATCAACCGCTGAAGCTGAATATGTAGCCGCTGGTAGTTGTTGTGCCCAAATTCTTTGGATGAAAAATCAGTTGATGGACTATGATCTTCAGTTTTCAGAAGTTCCTATCTATTGTGATAGCACTAGTGCTATTGCAATTGCAATAACCCTCTACTTCACTCGAAGACCAAACATATAGAGATCGGATATCATTTTATTAGAGATCATGTTATGAATGCTGACATTGATCTTCACTTCGTTCCAACTGATTACCAGCTCGCTGACCTTTTCACCAAGCCTCTTGATGAGACAAGATTTAACATCTTGATCAGTGAACTAGGGATGCTAAATGCTGAAGAATAATCTTTAGCTATTAACATCCTTCAGTAAGTGAAATGATTCAGTGCTCTATCTCTGTCACTGAACTCTTAAGTAAATGTATATATTCTCTATAAGGTATGATTACTTATTCCTTTTCTTACAAAAACTTAAAACTATCACTGAAGCTTTTTTCTTCAGTGATAAAAATGTTCTAAAAGTTTGATTTAGTGATTCTTTGTTCACTGAACATTTTTATAAGTATATCTCTCTTATACTTATATTTTCTTAAAAATCAAAATGATCACTGAATATTTCCCGTTCAGTGATTCAAATGTTTTTAAATGCCAGAATAGGTGATTCTTCTATCACTGCCACTGAAGTCTTAAAACTATCATTGAAGCTTTTCTTCTTTAGTGATAAAAATGTTTTAAAAGGTCTTTTCAGTGTGCCTTTCAAAAGTAAATGAATCTTCATTTTTTTTAAAATCTTTTCGTTTTTACAATAAATAGTTAATGAATCGTCTTTATGACGACATTCCCTATTTACAATGCACAACGCTTTGAGACGAGCAAAAATGTACTCTCATATGCTACCTCATTAAATGTAATCCAATCATGGATGAGAACGTTCCATTTTTTTCATCATGGCCTTTTTCCTCAACTGTCGCCTTTTTCTCTCTCATATCTTCCCTCTCCTCCTACCTATAAATATGAGACTTCTCTTTCACTTTCCTCTTTACGCTTTAAAAAATCAAAGATGAACCTCTGCTGATTTACCAAGCAAGAACTTCTCTCGAATTCCTTCTACGATCTTTCTCTCTTAACTCAACTTAAGGTCAATATTTCTTTTCTTGTTCTTCTACTCTTAGAAGAAATGTGTTTAATCTTTTTAAGAACTTTATTCTCTTAAAACATTAAACATTAATGATTATAAACTCAACCTTCTACTTGGTTGTAATCACATTTCTTCAAAACACACTCTACTTGAAAAACCCTAATCTTTTTCAAGGATTTTTCAAAAGAAGTTTTTCTTGATTCAAAAACTTATATACACACATATCTTGTTTATCTAACAAACTGTTTTATCTTTTTTTTAATTAAAAATAGATGGCTGCCAAGAATGTAGGATTCACCATCGATGAAGTGTCCTTCAAGGCCAACAATCATTTTGCCTTGTTGGACATCCCTTCGAACAAGGATTTCTACCAGGAAGCGGCTGACTTCCTTAAAGAGTCATCCCTTGCCTTTGCCCCTAACCATGAGCCTGTCATGGTTAAGGAGGTTCTACAGTAGTTCTGGTTCACTAATGAGGTGGTCGACGTTGAAGACAAGAACGACCGCCAAGTCGAGCAAATCAACTTCACATTCAACCGCATGACTGTAAAGTTTGGCGTGAACACCGTGAGGACCACTCTATGCCTCCCCAAGGGCCCCTTTGACAGCGAGCCCACAACAGCCGAGATCATCGAATGTCTTGATGCCATTAGCTATCAATAGCCAATGAATAAGGACTCAAATGCTCCCATGAAGTCCCTGTCGAAGATTGAGAAAAACAGGATGTCAGCGATCTGGCAATACCTGTTTTCTCACTTCATCCTGTCCATGGGTGGAAAAACTGGAGGACAAGACCAGGCCTCCAGGATAGCCCTGACATTTGGCATTTCTGCGATTCAGCATCACAATATAAATTATGATGCGGTCATTTTTGATGACCTGGTGCAAAAGTTGAACAAGCGCTAGCGAGAAAAGGTGGTACCCTACACCAGGTTCCTTTTCTAAGAAAAGGCATCACAATATATGTAATAACCCTCACATTCCCATTACATATAATTCACATCATCATACTCATAATACTCATAATAGTATTATTAAAAAAATGAGCTATCAAAATGTATCTTTAATACATATGCACACAAACTAATATCATCATTCAGACCTTTCCCTTGCCTTTATCTTTCAGAGTACGCTGACCTACAAAACAGGTTAGTCCAACAATTGAGCGTTAGACCATAAGGTCTAGTGAGTGTATAACCGGACGATACACCGCACAACCTTTGACCGGTTTAGAGTATACCGGTCACCACTTGGCCGGTTTAAAAGATATCCGGTCAATACACCGCACAACACTTGAGCGGTTTAGAAATAGACCGATCACCTCTTGGCCGGTTTAGATGATATCCGAACAATACACAAGCGGTTTAATTTGTCCGGATTACAATCCGGACAACTCTTGAACGGTTTAAACAAGAACTTCTCAWAAAATGTAACAAAATTCATGAAAACCAGTTCTAAATGCTTATCAAACTGTATGTAAGCAATTCATACTCAAAGCTTTTTATACACTCACCTTTTAGAAGTTGTGAATCAAAGCTTTTGTTATCTCC
>NW_020201448.1:8700-10814 GCF_001531365.2 Cynara cardunculus var. scolymus
CCTCCCCTCTTTAATTTTTAAATAAAATACCTCATACACACATACAAATCATATATATATTATACACACACATATATATATATATATATATAAATATATATATAAACCTGAAATAATAGCCAGAATATTACAATATCCCCTCCTTAAAAGAATTCCGTCCCGGAATTCACTTAAGCAAAAAGGTAGGGATATTTCATCCTCATTTCCGACTTTGGTTCCCAGGTGGCATCTGATCCCTTATGATAACGCCACTGAACCTTTACTAACCCAATCTCTTTGTTTCGTAACTTYTTCACTTTATAGTCAGTAATCTGCTCAGGGGTTTCTTCAAAACATAACTTTTCATCTACCTTAATCTCAGGTAACGGTACTGCCACATCTGGATTTATTAGACATTTCCTCAAATTTGACACATGAAACGTGTCATGAATTCCACTTAATTCCAAAGGAAGTTCTAACTTATATGCCACTTCCCCAACTCTTTCAATAATAGAGAATGGTCCAACATACCTTGGACTTAACTTCCCTCTCTTTCTGAAACGTACTATTCCTTTCCAAGGTGATACTTTTAACATTACTCTATCACCTATTTGGAACTCAATCGGCTTACGACGTTTATCTGCATAACTTCTTTGTCTATCTTGTGCCGCTTTCATTCGTTCTCGTATTACCCCACTTTTATCTGCAGTTTGCTGAAGTAACTCAGGCCCAGCTAACTGTCTTTCACCTATTTCATTCCAGCACAAAGGAGTTCGACATTTTCGTCCATACAAAACCTCAAAAGGTGCTGCCTGAATACTCGAATGATAGCTATTGTTGTATGCAAATTCAACCAAAGGCAAATGACTATCCCATGACCCTCCGAAATCAATAACACAAGATCTCAACATATCTTCKAAAGTTTGGATAGTTCGTTCACTTTGTCCATCAGTTTGAGGATGATAGGCTGTACTTAGCTTAATTTGTGAACCCATTTCCCTCTGAAAACTCTTCCAAAACATAGAAGTGAAAAACGACTATCTTTATCAGAAACAATTCATAAAGGAACACCATGACGTGTCACTATCTCATCAAGATACAACTTTGCCAATCTCTCCATCGAATATGACTCTTTCATAGGTAAGAAGTGTGCAGATTTAGATAACCGATCTACTATCACCCATATTGCATCATACCCCTTTAATGTTTATGAAATCCATAGTAATATGATCCCATTTCCAAACCGGAATTTCTAAAGATTGCAACTTACCATAAGGACGCTGGTGTTCAATCTTTACTTGGARACAWGTCARRCAYTGTTCAACATGTTTAGCAATATCTTTCTTCATACCTGGCCACCAATAATGTTGTCTCAAATCCTGATACATTTTATTTGTACCTGGATGTACCGCAAAACGTGATTGATGAGCTTCATTCAAGATACGCTTCATGAGATCACCATAACATGGTACCCAAATTCTGTTCTGGAACTTCAAAATTCTTTGTCATCCTTCATCAAATCAGACATTAATCCACCTAATCTTTCATATTTGATCTTATCCTCTTTTATTGCCTCATGTTGAAATTCTCGTAACTCTTCTTGAATATTGGGTAATAACTCAACTCGTAAAGCTATAGCTTTGATAGTTCTGCTTTTCTCTTGTCGACTTAACGCATCGGCCACTACATTTGCTTTTCCTGGATGATACAAAATCTCACAATCATAATCACTCACCAATTCCAACCATCTTCTCTGTTCAGATCTTTCTGATGAAATAGATGTTGCAAGCTCTTATGATCTGTGAATATTTGGCACTTTGTTCCATACATATAATATCTCCATATTTTCAAAGCAAACACTACTGCCGCTAACTCCATATCATGAGTTGGATACTGTCTTTCATGATCTTTTAACTGTCTGGARGCATAAGCTATTACCTTTCCACGTTGCATCAGAACACAACCCAAACCTAACTTTGACGCATCACTATATACCACAAAATCTTCCGCTCCATCTGGCAAAGATAGAATCGGTGCACTACACAATTTATTTTTTAACATCTGAAAAACCCGAGCCTGTGCTTCATCCCACTCATATTTCACATTCTTTTTGGTCAACTTCGTTAATGGAGTAG
>NW_020201448.1:12471-14104 GCF_001531365.2 Cynara cardunculus var. scolymus
CGGACAATCAGTACTTATATGTTGGGGTGAATTACAAATATAACATCTTCGCATCATCCGACAATCTCGAGCTATGTGTCCAGGTTCCTGACATTTAAAGCATACTCGAGATTCTATATTACAGTTTCCCTGATGTATTTTATGACATCGGGTACAAGCTTTATCATTAAACCTTGAGAGTGGTCGATTCACATTTTCCATAAACTTCGGTCTACGGAAATCAGTTAATGTAGCTTCCCCTTTTGTCTTTTCTCCAACCCTTTCTTGCGGTTGTCGGTTAATATATTGTTCTAGTATTTCAGCAGCATCAACTGCCGCTTGAAATGTTRTCGGATTTCTGGATATCACATACTTTTGGAGATTTGATTCCAATCCCCAGATATACTTTCTCACCCTGCTGTTTTCAGATATAATATAGGCTTCAACAAACCTAGATTGTTCCATGAAAACTTCAGTATACTGGCAAACCGACATGTTTCCTTGTTCAAAACGAAGGAAATCATCTTCCAACTTTCGAACTGCAATTTCAAGACAATACTGCATCTTAAACTTTACCACAAACTCTTCCCAAACCATAGTTTTTAGAATATTCGGGTCTGAACTAGACAGAAGTTCCCACCAATACAAAGCACTTGATCTCAAACGAGATACAGCAAACATTACTTTGTCTTCTTCTGCACTTTTACTAATTTGTAGACTCAACTCAATCTCCTTAAGCTAGCACATAGCTTTAACAGGATCTCRTTCACCAGAAAATTTAGGAGGTTTACACGCAATAAACATCTTGATATCTCCTCCTTTTTGTATCGAGGACGCAGTAATAGGTACAGATGTACCAGTTATCGGTGTACTAGCTTCAACTTCCTCTTGCTCAGAACTTCTTTCCACATTTGGATCAGTTTGGTTTGTATGTTTCAACAAATTTACCAAACTTTCCTGGAATTTTCTCAGTTTTGCTGACAACATATCTTGAGTAAGATACTCAGGGTCAGAAACATTATGTTCACCCCTAGCTCTTCCTTGACCACGGCCAGACATTGCACTTTCWTGAGCCGTYAATTCATGTTCCTGTCTAGTACCTCTACCTCTTCCTCGTCCTCTGCTACGACTTCGTGTCTCTATCACATTTTCTGGATCCTCTCCTTGTATAACATTTCTTCTTCCTCGACCTTTTCTATTATCAGTTGAGGTCCTTTCTGATTGATTGAGATTATCTGCCAACACACATGATTATTCTCATAATCATAACATAATAAAACATTTATCCTCATGCCCACTCATAACTCAGATTATATTAATCATATATAATCTACCTTTCTCATAATAGTTTCAACTATAACATATTCTTATGTTCATAGACCCAGTGAAACCTATTATCTTAACTTTCTACACCACTAGTTTAAGTCTAAGTATTTCGCAAATACCCAGATCCTTTAAACTAAGGCTCTGATACCAACTGTAACAACCCTCACATTCCCATTACATATAATTCACATCATCATACTCATAATACTCAWAATAGTATTATTACAAAACATGAGCTATCAAAATGTATCTTTAATACATATGCACACAAACTAATATCATCATTCAGACCTTTCCCTTGCCTTTATCTTTCAGAGTACGCTGACCT
>NW_020201448.1:15144-61587 GCF_001531365.2 Cynara cardunculus var. scolymus
TAGGCGGCTCCTCTAGCCGACCTCCCCTCTTTAATTTTTAAATAAAATACCTCATACACACATACAAATCATATATATATTATACACACGTATATATATATATATATATATAAATATATATATATATATATATATATAAATATATATATATATATAAATATATAAACCTAAAATAATAGCCAGAATATTACAATATAAATTATGCTGCGGTCATTTTTGATGACTCTGCTAAGATCTTTTGAGAAAAATACTAAAAGGAAGGAAACCTCCAGGTGTGTAGGCTTGGATCCAGGATTCTGGATCACAAGCTGAGGGATGAAGACGTTGCACTCTCTTCAATAGTGCCCTTCACTCCCTCCTCTCCTCAGGTGGTGACAAGGGAAACCCCCCCCCCCGTGTAGCCCAGCCACCAAAACCTCCTTCACAACCAACTCTTTGTTCTCCTCAGAGAGCTAAGAAGGCCAAACAGGGTATAACTACATCTCTGGCTGAGACCTCTCGACAGGTTTCAGCTATTGAAACTAGCCTTAACCCCGAGGCACTTTTAGCTAACCCTCCTAGCATTTCAGTGATCTCTCCAATCACTCTCGTATCAGTGGCACCTACCCCAACCGCCTCAGTGACCCAAATCACTGAAGGTTTGAATATCAAGGCTACCACCACTGAACACCCATGCCTCTTCTCAACCGTTTTCTCTTCTCCTCCTTCTTTGGTCTCTACACATGGTGATGACTCATCAACGAATGTTCTTCCTGATGCTGAAACAAACACCACTGGACCTGGGGTTGCTCCTCTCGAGGCTCCTCAACAAGTAGATGTTCATTCTCTCAAGGACATCTTTGAGCACGCCAACGACAATCCTTTGGATGTCACTGATGGCCCCTCAGGTATTCCATCCTTCTATCCTTTCATTTCTTCTAATTCTGAGCGTGTATGTGCTTATTCTCCTTCTCTTATAGGTCTTTTGGAGGATGACACCATTGACGAAGAATATGACGAGGATTATGACATGGCGTCAAATGTCAAGCTTCTTCTCACAACCGTCGATACCGTCTTCTGCAAGATGACCGAAGTTCATTGAGAGATGCCTCGCAAGGCCGATCTTGATACGGACCTCTCAGCTGTCAAAGCTGATGTTCAAGAAGTAAGGAGTCAGCTCTTGACTCTACAAGAGGCTGCTCGAGCCAACGCTGAAGCCATCAATGTTCTATCTAGCAAGGCTGATGACGCTCGGGCACAGTCTCTTCAGCAGGCAGAGCTTCTTCAGCAGATCCTGGATGCTGTCCGTCAACCAGCTCCAGTGATCCTGCCGTCCTTCTCTATTGATGATCGCGCTCAGATCTATGAGACGCATGAAGCACCAACAACTCTAGCCAGTGCTCTATCACGGCTAGAGGAAATGATGGTTCTCCAGCATCAGCACATGAACGAACTCTCTGAATTATACTCCCAAGTCTTAGCTAGAGAGGGGGAGATGTGGTCCAACGCTACTGGACCATCTGCTGCTCTAGCAATCCTTGTAGTTGAAGCTAAAGCTGAAGTTGCCCAAGCTATACCAACCTTCGATGAAGCTGCTATAGCTGAGGAAGTTGATGCCATCCCTAGGGATGATGATCTTCCCATTACCTCTGCACCTGTTGTTGGTGATGGTGATGATGATGATGAAGACGAAGATGATAATGATGAAGATGACAAACCTGATCTTCCAGACCCCGACAGTGGCTTATATGGTGATGATGAAAACAATGATAAAGATGACTTCACCATCCAGTATCAAAAACCAACAACCGCCACCAAGGGAGTCGCCCTCAAGAATTATGCATCCCAGGGGGAGCAAAGGGAAGAAGAGTCCGCTCAATGAACTTGGACCTTAAGTCAAAAGGCAAAGGCGTTGCTAAAGTAGGGAGCCTGAAGGTATTGTTTAACATTACTCAACCCTTATTTGAAGACTCTACCTCTCAGGTAGTAGTCACTTCTCTTTATCAGCTTTAGATTCCATCGACTTCCTACGGTCGACTAGAGTGGGTCCCTGAAAACCCTATCTCCAGTGCTCCTACTGACCAGTAGATGGCTCAGCTAAAGGAGTCCCTTGACCAGACTAGAGTAAAAATTTCTCTTCGTACCTTTTGTGGTGGTGAGTTTGACTTCCTTTTAGAAGGTGAAAGACTTGAGGCGTTAAGGGCTAAAGAAGAGCTAGAGCTTCAAAAGAAGCAGACTGAAGATAGCCTAAAGCTGGCCAAGTCACTAGCTGAAAAGATTCTCCCAAAGAGAAAGTTCAAAAAGAAGGTGAACATTGTCCACGCCCAAGCTAAACTTCTTTCTCTTGTAGAAGCTGAGCACGAGAAAAACCTGAAGCTGGCTGAGCGAGACAAGCGCTGGAGCGAAGCAAAGCTGAAGAAGAGAATTAGTCCTCACTCAATCAAGAGCATCAGCATCAGTGGACGATTGAAAGAAGTTGGAACTCTTGTCTCAATGCTCATCACCAGGGACAATCTCTACGCCATCACCGTGTACTTTTCCTACCTTAGCCGCTATGGATATAACGAATGGCTAGAGATCAGGCAAGCCATTTAGCAATCCAAGTCAAGACATAAGTTGATTATTGAAGACATCATCAACGATCTCATAAAAAGGATGTCCAGGTATGTTGCAGTCCTTGACAGGCCCTCTCTGAAGAAAGGTGGAAGGAAGAAAAAAAACTCTCCAGTCCTAATGATGGACCATCCCTAAGGAACGAACATGAAACAAAGTTCTCCTTAGATAAAGGTGTTGATCCTCTCTCAGTGATTTGATGATAATCCCTTTTCACTTATACGTTGTATTTATGTTTATGTCTCTTCAGTTCCAGCGATCATCACTGAGCCTGTTCAGTGATCGCTAAAGAACTTGTATTGTAATTCAATCAGAGACAACGATACTTCAAGAAGACAACACTCACATCAAAGAACCTTCAGCTAATGTCGAAGACTGAAACTGAAGAGTAGGGACTAGCGAGTACGTGATCTGAAGCGGTACTCAGTGATTAATAGCCCGTCTACATATGTGTGAAGACTGCTCAAGCCTCAGCGAATGCTGAAGAGACCTCCAGGTTATTCCGGCATTCAGCGATCAAAGGAAGCTTGCTTAGCACTATTGTTGTTGTCTTGTCCTTATGCACACAAATGACAAACCCATACCCTTCTAAACGTTGGTACGATACAGAGCTGACTAGTTGACTCTATTTCCCACCAACTTTAGGTAACACATACACAAATGTCACCCTTATATCCAAAGGTACACCTTTCCTTGATATGCCACCCTTATCCCAAAGTACACCTCTCATTGATATGCCACCCTTATCCCAAAGTACACTTCTCCTTGATATGCCACCCTTATTTCCTGATGGAACATTATCTATAAATTTAATGAATAACAGTTTGAAAATAATCTTTATATCAAAACCTGAAAATATCAGAAGCATTAGTTCTTTAATCCATTTCCAGTATTCAAAATCTTATATTTTCAACATGTTGATCTCAGATCTCTTAATAACACTAATAACTAAGTTTACTTGATCTATTTTTGTATCACTCATGATATATATCATAACTCGTACATCCATTTCAAATGCATGTCCCATTTTTGCACAACAGGGTTATGAAAATCCACGAGAAGCGACTAGACTTATTGTATGCACCAATTGCCATTTAGCTAATAAAAAGTGGATATTGAGGTTCCACAAACGGTACTTCCTTATACCGTATTTGAAGTAGTTGTTCGAATTCCTTATGATATGCAACTGAAACAAGTTCTTAATAACCTAATTATAGTGTTTAGATGAATAAAATGATGAACACTCAAGAACAATTTATGAACATTCAAAGAATAAACTTGAGTGTCAAAGGTTTCACTTTATTTCAATGATGTGGAAAACATAAAAGAGACTTAGATTACAATAGGCCTAACCACCTATTTATACTAGTAATCTAGCTAAAAAGATAACTATCTAGTGAGACTATTTAGCTAATCTTCTAAGAACAAATAAAGGTTATCTAAACATGGATAAACATAAAAACAAGATAAACTTTGTAGAATATTGCTGTTGATTAGTCATCTCCAGCTGTCTTCCATGGATCATGAATTCAACCTTATCTTCATGTCTTCATCGCAGGCCTCTGGTTGAACTAGTGAGGAAAACTCCAAGTGTTAGTACCCAGAGGGGTTATGAAGATGCACTTTCCATCGCATCTCTGGTCAGTTCATCGACCCTGTGGTTGTTCTTCAGACTTTGCCATTTTGCCTTGAAGTCTTCCATCGGCCTTCTGGTTCTTCATCACTTGTTTGTCTTCATTAGTTCTATGCATAAGACTTATGGGGTCTAACAATCTCCCCCCCTAAGTAATGGAAGAACAAACATTAACTATTCTAGGAACATTTAAAGTATAAACGAAGAAGAGAGGCTATTCTAAAGAAAAGTATCTTTTGCCAAATTTTCATTCGAACAAAATGATGAATTCTTACAATGATGAAAATGAAAGATATTGCAATACAAAAGATAAGTAAAACTACATTCATGGTCTCCCTTGTGATATTTCCCAAAAGCGCATTAATAATCCTCTGTATTGGATGACTGTTGAGATGTCATGAATTAGTCTATGTCCCTCTCCCATCGGCACATGAGATCTGCCTAGTATGTCGCTGATAGCCTTCCAAAACCATTCAAGTGTTGTTGTTGAGTACTTGAAGGCCTCAGTTAGCCTAAAGAATTTCTTCATCCCAAACTCATTTTTATATACCAGACCTAGTTCTAGTTGAGTAAGTACAGAGGCAGACCTCTTCTCCTGCAAGCCGAGAAAGTCTTCATTGGGTGTAGTGAAGGAAAGTCTATCGATGCCAAGCCGAAGAGCAATTTCAAAGTCACTCTTGGCTCTATGCTTCACCAAGGTCTCCATGGTCCATACGATCGCTATGTTTGCCATCCCAAATCATATGCCCTAATCCTATCATTGAGTCGTGTATGCATAAAGCTTGATCAAGTCATAAGGATTAAGATTGATCAAGTCATTGTCATTGAAGACGCTGACTTGACCATGGGCTCACTACACTGTGTACTCGATATACTTGATGGTTCTGTTGGCGAAGGTCCTCATCTTGATGTCCATGACCAACCTTATTCCATCTTTTGAAAAGACAGCCTGTGGTGGTTGAGTAGTCTGTCTAACAAACCTGTGGTGTAGGAGGTTTATGGATTCTGGTGAAAGCATGGGAGGATTGAGGGCTAAACCTTCATCGCGATCATGATATAAATATTGATGGATCTTTTCCATCATGACTGGCTCCCTTGGCGGCACCTCTGGACGTCTCCTTAGCGACTCCATGTTGGCAATGATTTCATCGACAACCCTTTGAGGTGGGTGCCTTGATGAAGAGGGAATATCCGCTTGCACCTGGGTTGGTTGGGTTGTGGGTTGTGTTTAGGTTAAGGGTTGAGAGTGGGATGGTGATGGTGATGGAATGGTTTGGGTTGGCTCGGATTGGGGTAGCTCTGGTTCATTGGGTTCAGGTGGGGTGGTTTCTGGTTCATGGGTTTCTGTTTGGGTGGTTTTTGGTTCATGGGGTTGTGTTTTGGGTTGGAGGCTATTGTGGTGAGGAAAGTTGGATGTTTGTGGGTTCTGGTTTTGTGGTGAAGGGTTCTGTGGTGCGAGGTGTTGGTGAAGGGGTTAAGGGTAGGTTCGGAGTTGGTGATGGGGTGAAGGGTAGGTTTGTTTCTGTTGTGGGGTGGATGGTTCTTCATCGATTGATGAGCTTAGCTCGATGGGTTCCTGGGAGGTGGCGAAGGGAACATGTACATTGTGTACATCTTCAGAGGGTTGAGCCTCTGGTTCCCTCGCTTGGGTTCCTTGGTTTGATGGAGGTGGTTGGTTTTGTGTTTGTGGTGAGGGTGGTGGTGCAATGGATTCCATTGGTTGAGCAGCCGTGACCTGGTTCTCCCCCTCATGTGGACCAAGACCATGATAATCGGGGTCTGGATCCTCATGCCTCGGCCTTTTCTGCGGGCGGCTGGTGGAGCACGATGCTCTGCTCTTTTTCTTCTTTTTCTCCTTCCTGAAGGATGCAAGATATGCCTTCAGGACTTGTTGTCGTCGACTCTCCTCCATCGAGTAAAGGAGAGAATTGGTGTGTGCCTGTTGATCGGCAAGGCTCTAGGAGAGAGCCTTGGTAGGTTGTGTAGCACGATGGATAAATTTTGCATTTATCTCATTGAAGAATGAGATATGTACCTTTGACAGGGCCCTTAGATCGGCCCTGGTGGCGAACTCCATGGTGGATGATGAGGCAGGTAGGGGCACAGAGGTGGAGGTGGAAGTGGATGCGGATGGTGGGATGGGTAGATCGGCTATGAGTTTCCTCACCTCTACAGTGAAGGAAGTGAAGTCTTCATCAAAAGATGGAACTGCAGAGGGGGTGGAGGAGGAGGTGGTTGGGGTATGTGGGCTATTATAGTAGCTGGGAGAGAGGTTAGGGTGTTTTTGACATTGGCCATTTGGGTGGAGAGGGAGGTTAAGGTTTCATCAATTGATGATGTTGTGGGTGGGTTAGGTTGAGGGATTTGGGAGATTATGGTGGCTGGGAGGGTGTCGAGGGTTTGGGAGATGGTGTTTATCTGGGTGGTGATGGAGGCTAGTGTCTCATCAGTCGCAGTTGCCTGGGCCGTGAGGGTGGTGATGGAGGCTAGTGTCTTATCAGTCGCAGATGCCTGGGCCGTGAGGGTGGCGATGGAATTCATCATGAGTTGGTTTTGTTGGGTGGCAAAGGTGGATGAGGTGTTATGGTATTGGGTGATGGTGTGTTGTTACATTTGGAGGCGGGTGGTGTTGTCTCTGGTTTGGGTTTCGAGGGATGCAAGGGATTGTCGAATGGGGGTTAGATCGATGGAGGGTGGGTTGTCGATAATCCCTTGGATGATGAGTTTTAGGTGTTCCAAGGACCGCTGAATCGAGTCTATAAAGGCTTGGAACTCAGCCTTTGTGACTAGATCAGCTACAGGGGTAACCCCTGCAGCAAAGGATGCTGCAGGTTGAGCCTCAGCTCCAGAGGCACCCTCAATGCCTTGTGAGAATGTGGGCATTGAAGGTCTTCCATCAAGTCCTTGATAGCCCTCTAGTGAGGGGCTATCTCTTGATGTTGCAACATCTTCTTTTTCTTCTTTGGCTTCAGAGGCCGAAGAAGAAAAGTAAGTGTGTTTCCCTTTCGCTAGATCAAGTATCGAAGGGGGGTTATGCACGAAGAGGAGATCACTCTAAATGATCTTGAGGCATTTCAATATCAGAAGCAACACATGCTTCTGAGTGTGTGATGGGTGGTGATGAGCCATGAAGCGAAGTGGCTCTTATTTGTTTATCGCCTCTCTGTTGGGAGAGGGGCGAACAGAGGGGCGATGGATGGTGAGGTTCCTCGGCTACATCATCTCCAGAGGCCCGAAAAGTGGCCTCTGGATGGCTCGCTAGGATGGGGATTGGACTGGGTTGTCCTTGTTCAATACCCCTTTGGCCGTGATCGCCAAGGGTAGTGGTGATGGTTGCCCTTTGGGGAGATGGGATGGGAATTGTATGTGAAGGGCTGGGGGATGCACGAGGAATGTCATCATCATCTTCTTCATCATCCGATGAAGACGACTCCTGTGCTCCCTCGTTGTTGGCAGGGGACGGGTCTAAGTGCTCTGTGGTAGCTGCCCTCGGTTCATGGGACAGCAGAGAGCGTTAATACTTCTGCCTTATCTCAGACGTCTCTGGTATGACGCTGAGCATGGCTCGTGAAACTGTTCTCTCCATAGTATAGCCTTCCTTGGAGATCGTTGGTCAATGGCCGTTCATTAGGAACTGTGGGGTGTACGGTTCATCGGCCGATAGATCGTGTCTCCTCATGGCGTCCTTTATGAAGAGAGCGATGAATCGAGGGAAGAGAACATAAGTCAAGGGTTTCCTGCAGCCTTGAGTTTACATTTCTTGACTACCGCTGCATGGATGTCATTGTAGATGAGGAAAGCATAGTCCAGCGGTAGGTTGAAAAAGAGGTCGTACATTATCATCATGATGTTGATGTTACCCTGATCCATCGACCCTAGTTTGCAGGTGAGAGCTCTGTTCAATATGGAAAAGAACATATTCCACATTGGGGGCAAGAACTGCCTCTTGAAGTTGGAGGCGTTGCGTAGGTCACGATTGTAACCTAGCATTTTGATGAAGTGGAGGATGTTGAAACTTGTGGGTGGTTCAGCGTATTGGTTAATGCCGAGTTCTTGGCGAGTGGGAATGCAAAGAACCTTGGAGACCTTTGCTCGGGAGATTTTTATTGAGCACACCATGTCATTTGGAGCATCTATGTCTCCCATGATTCCACGGTTCTCGGGGATGAATTCACAAGTTTGCCAATACTATTGGACGTACTTGAGAGGTACGCCATTGTCGGTTAAGGTCAACGCGGGTTGGAGGATGCAGTTTTGAAAAAATTCAATCATAATTACAAACCTGTCTTCAAACAAGTTGGTTCAAAGGTCAATAGCGTGATTGTTTGGCTTGATTGGGAGGTACACCAGTGCACGACTGTCTGCACCGGTTGATTGCACATGGCTGTCGTTGTTGTTCGATTCGTGGGAGGCGGAAGAAGCCATTGCTGTTGAAGTTGCAAGTTTTTCTTTTGCAGGTCGTCTTAAGTGTTTGCAGGTTTAGAAAGCATAAAGAAGGAATGGCTGGAAAGAAGAGTATATATAGGTGGAGAATGGGGAACGACTTTGAAAAAAATAATATATTAAAATGTTAATCATTATGGTGGGAGACATTTGGAAAAAAGGTGATTTGGTGGAGATCGTATGCCGTCTTGACAGTACCATACCATTAATGTTGGAGGACATGTGTCAATATGGGAGGGTGGATGGGTAATGTGAAGGGGTTTATGGGGAACAGGCAGTAGAAATGTCAGGCATGTGTAAGATGACGTTTGGATTATTTGGAATAATTAAATAATTATTCCAAATAATATCTCTTGAATATCAATCCAAAAAAAATTTATATTTAAAAATTCCACCTAACTGCAAGATAAATACTAATTACGAAGTTTTGGTCTTCTAAAAACACATGTTGTATAGTTTTTAGTCACAAAAGCTGCAATTTTGTATAATCTTTAAAAGGTTTTCAATTAAGATGGATTTTTGGATTAAAATGATTTTGTCATGGAACCAGAGGCGCTCTGGTTGGTCATGACTCTTTGGATGGGGAACCAGAGGTCTCTAGTTGAGAGTGATGAACAAGTTCATCGATGGAATGTTGGGTTGTATGAATAATGAGCCTTGGATAGACAAACTAGAGGCTCTAGTTAAGCATGACAACCCATTATGTAGGACCAGAGGGGCTCTGGTTGAATACACATGTTTTATCCATCATTTATATAGCATTTTTGGTGTCCAAGGCTCTGGATAGTAGAACCAGAGGCTCTGGGATGGAAAAAGCATACTTATGCAATGAAAATTCTATATGATGAATGAAAAGCTCCCCCTCAAATGATGCATGGGGATGAGTTTTGAGTTTAAAACTCCCCCTACAAACAATAAAGAGGTTGATTTTGATGTCCAGAGGCTCTGGTCTTTACAACCGGAGGCTCTGGTTGTGAATGATGATGAAAACTTATATGATATGTGACTAAGTATGTGAATGGATATGAAAATGAACGGGTCTTTGAGACCTGAGGGCTCTGGTTCCAAAGACAACAAATCCAGAGGCTCTGGTTGCGAAGGTGATGCAAAGAAATATGAAATTTTGGTTAAGTGCATGCAAGTATGTGTGAAATGGATGGGCCTTTGAGACTAGAGGGCTCTGCTTTCAAAGACTATGAATCCAGAGGCTCTGGTCCTTAGAACCAGAGGCTCTGGTCTTTAGAACCAGAGGCTCTGGTTGAGAAAAGAGTACTTAGTGAAAAAGTTTACAAAGTATAGACTTTGGACCAGAGGTCTCTGGTTCGAAAGGGTGATGGAAAATGACTTGGTTACATGCATGAATGACTAAGGAAGTCCAAGTTTGAGACCAAAGAGGCTCTGGTCTCAAAGAATTGGCATCCAGAGGCTCTGGTCTATACAACCAGAGGCTCTGGCTGGTAAGGAAGTACTTGGTGAACAAATACCAAGTATATGCTTTGGACCAGGGTCTCTGGTTCCAAACATGATGAAAACTTTTTAGCCAAAATTTAATCAAGTGTTTCTAAATGGCTAGAGGCTCTGGTCTCTACAACCAGAGGCTCTGGTCTTTACAACTAGAGGCTCTGGTTTAGAGTACTTGGTGCTTATGGCCATAATTATTTTTATCACTTACAGGCATAACCATAAGATATTGAGGATCTCTGGTTTCAAACTAATGATTGCCTCTAAGTGGTGAGATTCAGCATACCCATCTTGCTGACTAGGAATAAAAATCTTTTTTCATGAAGAGCTTCTGTGAAAATGTCAGCAAGTTGAATCTCAGTGGGAACAAAGTACATTTCTATATTACCTTTTTCAACATTGTCTTTCAAAAAGTGGTACCTTACATCGATGTGCTTCGTCTTGGAATGGTGCATAGGATTTCCAGAGATAGCTATTGCACTTTTAGAGTCATAGAGGATTGGTATTTTTTTAATATTAAAAGCCATAGTCCTTAAGCTGAGTCTTCATCCAGAGAACTTGAGAATAACAACTAGCAGCAGCAACATATTCTGCTTCTGCTGTAGAGGTTGAGACACAATTCTGTTTTCTGGATGTCCAACTTACCAGCTTGTCCCCCAAGAGTTGACAGCTTCCAGACATACTCTTTCTATCAAGCTTCCAACCTGTATGATCTGCATTTATATAGGCTATTAGATCAATTCCAGAGTTCTTAGGATACCAGAGACCCAATGAAGGGGTTCCCTTAAGGTATCTAAAGATCCTCATGACCGCAGAGAGATGAGATTCTTTAGGATTGGATGAATACCTAGCATAAAGACATGTAACAAACATAATATCTGGTCTACTAGCAGTCAGTTGCAGGAGTGATCCAATCATGCCTCTGTAGGTTGTTACATCCACAGATTTGCCTGATGGATCAACAAATAACATAGCTCCTGTAGCCATAGGTGTTCTCATCGATGATGAATTTGAGAGAGAGTATTTTTTCAGAAGGTTAGTCACATACTTGGACTGAATGATGAAAATCCCTTCTGAAGTTTGTTTTATTTGAAGACCAAGAAAGAAACTAAATTCTCCCATCATACTCATCTCAAATTTTCTTTTCATCAACTCTGAGAATTTTTTGCAATGTTTTGCATTTGTAGAGCCAAATATGATGTCGTCCACATATATTTGTACAAGTAGTATGTCACCTTTATACTTCTTGAGAAAGAGGGTTGTATCGATTGTACTTTTTTCGAATCCATTGTTAATGAGAAAGGTCGATAGAGTTTCATACCAGGCCCTGGGTGCTTGCTTCAACCCATAGAGGGCTTTGTCCAGAAATTAGACATACTCTGGATGTTTTGGATCTTCAAACCCAGGGGCTGCTGCACGTATACTTCTTTTTGAAGTTTGCCGTTGAGGAAGGCAGACTTGACATCCATCTGATAGACCTTAAAGCCTTTTTGAGCTGCATAGGCTAGGAATATCCTGATGGCTTCAAGTCTTGCGACGGGAGCAAATGCTCATCGTAGTCAATCCCTTCTTCCTGGCAGTAGCCCTTGGCAACAAGCCTGACCTTGTTCCTTATGACTATGCCATCTTCATCCTTCTTTATTTCTGAAGACCCATTTGGTTCTTATGGCCGTCTTTCCTTTGGGTAGAGGCATGAGGGACCACACCCTGTTTCTCTCAAACTGGAGTAGTTCTTCTTGCATCGCGTCTATCCAGTTTGGGTCTTGTAGGGCTTCAAAAATTGTCTTTGGTTCTATCATGCTAATAAAGTTGGCGAAGAGGCATTCATTGGCTGTTGCTGATCTCGTCTTGACACCAGATGTTGGATCACCAATGATTTGGTGATGTGGGTGGTCTTTTGTCCAATTGGTGCTTGACTGGGGTTCTAGAGCAACAGGATGCAGTTCTTCATCAACCGATGGAACTGCTTGCTCCCCCTCAAAGAGATCATCTCCAGAGTGAGACTCTGGTTCTTGTTCTTAATCTGAAGACATAGAAGAAGTAGAAGGTGAAGTAACATGAGTTTCAGTAAGAGTTGTACCTTTAGCAGTGGAGACTTCATATTTTTCATCAGTTCTGGAAGTGGATTTAGCAGTAGGGGCATGTCCAGAGATTACTTATTCTTCAAAGATCTCTTCAAATAGTTGAGCTAACTCTGATTCATTGGGTTTGCCAAGTGATGAATCAGAGGCTCTCTGTTGAAGTCTGAGTCCTGAACTGTTGTGTCCAGAAGTCATCGGTGTTGAGTCATCAAAGGACTCATTGATGCTTTCTATAACTATCTTTGTCCTTTTGATGTAGACTCTGTAGGCCTTTGCGGTTTGAGAATATCTCAGAAAGATCCCTTCATCAGCTTTCTTGTCGAACTTGCCAAGATATTCCCTATCATTGAGTACAAAGCATTTGCACCCAAAGACATGAAAATACTTGACATTTGGTCTTCTTTGATTGATGAGTTCATAGGGTGTCTTCTGGTGCTGTTTGTTGATGATAGACCGATTCTGGGTGAAGCATGCAGTAGAAATAGCTTCAGCCCAGAAGGTGATGGGTAACTCCGATGAAGCAAGCATGGTCCTTGCTGCTTCCACGAGGGTTATGTTCCTTCGCTCCACCACTCTATTCTGTTGTAGAGTTCTGGCTGCTGAAAAGTTTTGTGAGATGCCTTCATTGATGAGATATTCATCGATTTTGGCATTTTTGAATTCAGTTCCATTGTCGCTTCTAACTTTAATGAGTTTTTGTTGTACAAGGACTTGGAGTCTTTTCATCACCCAAATGAGTAGGTCAGGAACATCTGATTTCTTCTTCACAAACTCAACCAAGTGTATCTGGAATATTCATCAACTAGTACCAATATGTACTTCTTTCTTGAGAGGCTTTGTGTAGATATGGACCCACAGAGATCAATGTGGATCATGTCCAAGGGCTTGGTGCAGGAGGTTTCTGGCTTTGTTCTGTGAGAGGCCCGTTTTAGCTTTATCATCTCGTAGGCTGAGCATAGATGATCTTTTTCAAAGTTGAGATCAGGAATCCCCTYGACCAGCTTCTGTTTGGCTAGTTTTCTTAGAACATCAAAATTCAGATGTGAGAATTTCTGGTGCCATAGCCAATTTTCATCGCTCTTATAAGAAACAAGGCAAAGGGTGTCTTGTCCCTCAGAGGATTGAAAATCCAGAAGATAGAGATTTCCTTCTCTTTTAGCCTTGATGATGGTTTGACCGGGCTTTGTTTCTGTGATACAGAAACCCTTGCGGAATCTGACTTCAAGACCCTTGTCGCAGAGTTGGCTTATGCTTAGTAAGTTGTGCTTCAAACCTTCAACATAAGCTACTTTGCTGATGGAGATGTTTCCTTTGATGAGAGTTCCGTATCCCTTGATGGTACCCTTGCTGTTGTCTCCAAAAGTGACAGAGCCTCCAGATTTCTCGATGAAGGAGGACGGCTGACTTTTGTCACCAGTCATGTGCCTGGAGCAACCTGAATCCATGTACCATGGTTGCATATGTTGGTCCCGCAAGACAAATTAAGGGGTTTTAGGTATCCATTTCTTAATGGGTCCACGTTTGTTAGTGGGAGAGACCTCTCTCTTTTCATCATCCTTAGCCTTTGCAGACTTGGGTTTGTTTGCATTTCCCTTGCCCTTAGACTTGGGCTTTTTCACGTTTTCATTGGATTTAACTTTATAGCGATAAACGTGTTGGGAGAATATGGAGCGATATGTCAACATGTGGTTCCTCAGGTTTTGTAGAAGAGCTAAACATTGACAATTATGATTCTTTGGATATGAATGTTTAAAGTTCTTTTTTTTGGCTAAAAATGAAGAAGTAAATGCAGGGGATGTAAATCCTATCCTAGCATCGGTTGTTTTACAAACTTCCTATCTAGTTCAGATTTTTTATTTTAGGAGGTCTTGGTTTTTACTTCTTTACTCCTGAGGAAGGACTGCTTTTCTTCAACTGAATGAGAGGAAGAGTGGTGGTTAGATTTCTCATAGGTAGGCCACTTCTGTTTTTGCTTACGAGTAAACTTATTAAACTTAGAAGATATACTAGGGCCTTGTGAGTTATCGTTGGCAGATTTGATATTTCTCAGCTTTCCATTTTCTTTATCTGAAGATTTCATTGATGGTGGAACATCAAATTTCATTGAGGGTTTGAAGTTTTGAGGCTTTTTATCCTCAATGATCTTTGGTGATTCACAGACTATCTCTTCTTCACATTCAGAATCAAGAAAGTCTTTCGCTGATTTCTCGAAATCAAAATTATCATGGATGTTTGTGGGAGGTGTGGGTTCAGAGGTTGATGCTTCAGAGTGATCTGTTGGGGGTTCCATCGTTTCTGACTTAGACGAACTTCCAATGTTACTTGAAAGGTTTATCGATTCATCAGCTGATGGTTCCTTACTAGGATTCTCCTTTTCATCAATAGTACTTGCTGATGAAGTGGGATTGACAACAAGAGACTCTGATTTAACCATAGGGTTTCCATTGGTCTCTGATTTGGAGGCGTCGTTCCTTTCATCAGAATTCTTACATGTACTGCTCTCGTACACCACGTTTTCAAAATCCTGTCTTAAAACAACAATTTTTCCATCGACTTTAACTCTTTTAAAATTTGCTTTTGGTTTCGAGAAAAAGTCGGGTTTTTGAATGCATCCATGTTGGAAAGTGGATTCAAGGGTGGATTTCTTTGATTCGATGAAGGAGTCCAAATCATTGAATCCAATTCCTTGAGTGTCCATTTGACCGTTTAACTTTTCATATACATTTTGGGCATCCCTGTATTTTTTCATCAGAAGTTCATTGGTTTGAAGCTTCTGGTGAAGAACCTCCCTTTCTTTTTGAAAGAAATATTTGAGAGCTACTGAGTTAAGTCTCTCTGCCTCGTATTCTTTTAAGGCCTTAGTCTTCTTTTCTAAGTCTTTGGTTAGTTGCTTGTTTATTTCCAGAAGTATTTGTTCGTCTAATTTTTTAAGAGTGGCGATGCGAGTCTTTTCTTTCATGATTTCGGCTTTTTCTTCGGTTAGAAGATCAGTCTCTCTCTTGTAGAAACTGACTTCTTTTTTCGCCTTAAGTCTTTCAGATTTTTCAAAATTTAATTTTTCTTTTAATTCCAAGAAGTCCTCTGAAAGTTTTATTACCCTTAACTCTAGCTCAGATGGAGCAGAGTTGGTTTAATCGATAGTATACTCACATACCTGATCATCAGTGTCAGAGGCGGATTCTGCATTGGACGTGGCCATCAGATAGATGAGTGCTTTATCTTCTTCATCGGATGAAGAATCAGACACCCAATTTTCTTTTTCAGCCATCAGGCTTCGCTCTCTTGGATTGTATTTATATTTATTCTTGTAATAATCAGCATCCTTTACCAATCGTTTTCTGCATTCTTTGGAAAAATGACCGATTTTCCCGCACATAAAGCAGCGAAGGTCATTTTTTCCTACCGTCTCTGTCTTCTTTCTTTTCCTTTCTTCTATCTTCTCTTTTGTCTTCTTTCTCTTCTCTTTCATCTCTTCTGTCTTCCCTCTGATAGAAGTTCGATGGCTTCCTTTCATAGGATGGCTGGTACTTTTCCCTTTTGAATTCTCTTCGTTCATATGGCTTTTTGATGAGCTTTTTTTGGAAATGTTTTGTGATCAAGGCTAGAGATTTAGCAAAGGCTTTGATATCATCATCTGATTCAGATGTCTCGTCCTCAGATTCTTAGTCTGCTACCAGTGCTTTCTTTCCTTTCTTCTTGTTGTCTCCGGTGGACGTCCTTGAAACATCCTTTTTTCAGCAGCAAGAGCAAGGGGTCCACCGATGGACACTTTCTTCTTCGTGATATCGTTCTCTTGTGCAGCAAGCGTTCCATATACATCATGAAGTGACCAGCCGTCTAAGTCATGATTTGCTTGAAGGGACATCGACAGCTGTGTCCATTCATTACCGAGACTTTTAAGGAATAAAACATTATTTTCTTCCATATCGTTTCTACGACATTGATTAATCAATGTGTTGAAACGATCGTTTGTCTTATGAATCGGTTCATCAGGAAGAACCTTGAAGTTGGTGTATTCGTTGAGACATTGGGCTCTACGATTCTTCTTTGTTTTTGCTACTCCTTCCAATTGGCTTGCCAGCTCATCCCATAGTTCCTTTACTGTGGAACATGCATCAAGGGATTGGAAGATTTCATTGGGAATGGCCATGATGATCAGTCTTTTGGCCTTCTTGTCAGTCTCCACGCACTCTATGTCGTCTTCATCCCAATTCATCTCATCCTTGGGCATGTAATAGGCAAAAATTTATGCTGTGGTATTTGTTCCTGGGACTCTTGGAATAAGAGTCTGTGGAACGTAGGAACCCTCCATGACAGATCACAGAAGATTTCTGTCCATCCCTTCCAGAAAGTTTACCATCCGTATCCTCCATTGTGGATACTCTTCTCTTTGAAGAGTTGGGGGTTTGGTGAGGGAATCAACACTATAAGCGGAATTCCAGTTGGCCATTTAAGATTTGAAAGAGAAAAATTTACGTTTTAGAGAAGATGTTTTATGGAAAACGTGAATTGAGAAATTTTTAATGATTGTTTGATTGGAAAAACAATGAATTGGCTCTGATACCAATTGTTGATCCCAGATCTCTCAATAACACTAATAACTAAGTTAAGAATAACCTAATTATAGTGTTTAGATGAATAAAATGATGAACACCCAAGAACAATTTATGAACATTCAAAGAATAAACTTGAGTGTCAAAGGTTTCATTTTATTTCAATGATATGGAAAACGTAAAAGAGACTTAGATTACAATAGGCCTCGCCACCTATTTATACTAGTAATTAAGAAGATAACTATCTAGTGAGACTATTTAGCTAATCTTCTAAGAACAGATAAAGCTTATCTAAACATGGATAAACATAAAAACAAGATAAACTTTGTATAATACAACTGTTGATTAGTCATCTCTAGCTGTCTTCCATGGGTTATGAGTTCAACCTTATCTTCATGTTTTCATCGCATGCCTCTGGTTGAACTAGTGAGGAAAACTCCAAGTGTTAGTACCCAGAGGGGTTATGCAGATGCACTTTCCATCGCATCTCTGGTCAGTTCATCGATCCTTTGGTTGTTCTTTAGACTTAGCCATTTTGCCTTGAAGTCTTCCATCGGCCTTCTAGTTCTTCATCACTTGTTTGTCTTCATTACTTCTACGCATAAGACTTATGGGGTCTAACACAACATAAATCAACTTGAATAAACAATTCATATTCAAGTAAACTTATCCGGCTATCATATGTAAACCTAATCGGACTTCATATCAGTCATCCTAAAGTCCGGACAGGCTTGGCCAGACTTCCCATCCGGACAACACTGTCCAAAAATACTTTAACTTATTTAAATCCAGTCAACACTTAAATAAGAGAATCAATTCGTATACTCTAATCCGGTTAAACTCTTGGCCGGACTTACTCTTCTCCGGTCAACACTATGGTCGGACAGGTCCCAATCTGGTCAACATTATGGACGAACTCTCTAGTCTCATAATCAAACCAACACTCTATCTGGTCAACATAGTGACCGGACACTTCCAATCTAGTCAACACAGTGAACGTAGATGTACTTAATCCAATCATCGATTATTTTTAAGAGCAAAAAAAAATTTAATATATCTAAACTATAATCATATGTAATGAATGTTTGAAAATACTCACTTTATGCAAACATCAGAGCAACAGAGAATCCAACTTCAGTTTCAAAATAATACAAGCAATCCGCACAATATACTTTCAGAATATCCTTTACTCAAAATTCTCAAAAGAGGCAAGAAACCTATTCATTTCACCCAACCCTCTTACTTATACCTTTTCCAATTATGAAAGGCGGCTGAAGGGTTTCCCTATTTTAATATATATATTCCCATGTATGCATACTATATATTATGCATACACACACCCACATATATTACACATGCATACATGCATATGTATGACTCATAATCATGCATATGCTTAAACTTATACATACGCTTCCATGCATGAAAATACACATACTTACATATTAATCTCATGTAAGCATGTATCCACATGATTAACTATAACAATTAATCATGTACCCACATAATCATATATCAAATAATCACATATGGATTACCTCGGGTGATAGCCAAGACTTGGTTATCACATTATCCACCTCTCAAAAGAAATCCATCCCGCAATTCATTCAATCAAATAACCAAGGATACCCAGTTCTTATTTCGGATTCCAACTCCCAAGTTGTCTCAGTACCCTTGTGATAATGCCACTGAATTTTTACAAAACTGATCTCTTTATTCCGCAGAACCTTGGTTTTCCAATTAGTTATTGCTTATGGTGTTTCTACAAAATTCAGCTTACTGTCTAGCCTGACTTCTGGTAGAGGCACTACCAGAGTCGGATCTGCCAAACACTTCTGCTGATTAGACACGTGAAAAGTGTTATGAATCAAATTAAGCTCTTCTGGTAACTCCAGCTGATACGCAACCATTCCGATTCGCTTGCAGATTCTGAATGGCCCGATGTATCTTGGACCGAGCTTACCTCTCTTACCGAATCTGACTACCCCTTTCCATGGCGAGACTTTTAGTATCACATAATCCCCCACAAGGAATTCAATCGGCTTATGACGTCTGTTAGCATAGCTCTTCTGACGGTCTTGAGTTATTCTAATCTTTTCTCTGATTTGCTTAATTTTCTCAGAAGTGACTTGAACAATTTTTTGGCCCTGTTAATTTTCTTTCACCCACTTCATTCCAGCACAACGGCGTTCTACACTTACTACCATACAGAACTTCATATGGTGTTGCCTGAATGCTGGAGTGGTAGCTATTGTTGTAGGCAAATTCAACTAGTGGCATATGATCTTACCAAGATCCCTCGAAATCTATAACACATGCTCTCAACATCGTGCTCAACTGAATCTGAGAACCCAAAGCTTTTTGAAAACATTCCTAGAATTTTGAGGTAAATCAACTATTCCTGTCTGAAATGATGGGCAAAGGAACCCCATGCCTGGTCACAATCTCTTTAATGTAAATCCTTGCCATTCTTTCTAACGGATAATTCTCTTTTATCGGAGGAAAGTGCGCAGATTTTGACAGACGATCTACAAGTACCCATATGATCCCACTTACATACAAGAATTTTAAAGATTGCAAATTCCCATGTGGCCTTTGGTGTTAAGCTTTCACTTGCAAACATGTTAAACATCGCTCCACATACCTTGCCATGTCTTTCTTCAATCAAGGCCACCAATAAAATGGTTTTAAAGCTTTATACATTTTATTAGTACTAGGATGAATAGAATACTGGGATTTATGACTTTCGTTTATAATAATTTCTTGGGTATTTCTGTAGCACGGTACACATATCCGACCTTGAAAACACAAAAGTTCTTTATCATTCATTTCCAAGGTAGAAATTAATTTACCTAATCATTCAGACTTGAAGTTATTTTCTTTGACAACTTCCCCATAACACTTTGCAATCTCACTGTGAAGATTTGGCAACAGATTCATTCTCATAACCACAGCCCTGATCGTACTACTCTTTTCTTTTCTGCTGAAAGCATCAGCTACCACATTAGCGTTTCCTGGATGGTAAAGGATTTCACCGTCATAATCAATTTGATTTGTAAAGATCTGACACTTAGTCCCCAACAAATAATGCCTCCAAATTTTCAGAGCAAAAACTACGGCTGCAAGCTCCATGTCATGTGTTGGATACTGTTTCTCATGATCTTTCAGTTGTCTGGATGCATGTGCAATTACTTTCCCCCTCAGCATCAGAACACAACCCAAACCTAACTTTGAAACATCACTGTAGACCATGAAATCTTCTGATCCTTCTTGCAAAGATATAACTGGAGCTCTACATAGACGATCTTTTAATAACTGAAAAGCCTTCTATTGATCTTCTTCCTATTGAAAAATATTTTTCCGAGTCAATTTTGTCAATGGTACTACAATCTTAGAGAAATCCTGAATGAATTTTCGGTAGTATCTTGCTAACCTCAGGAAACTATGGACTTTAGAAGGAGTTCTCGATGCATCCCATTTTTTTACTGCTTCGATCTTAACATGATCAACTTTCACTCTTGCTTCAGATATGACATGGCCTATAAATTGAACTTCTCTTTATCAGAGCTCACATTTGGACAATTTAGCATACAACTTTTCCTTCTTCAAAAGATCGAGAATCAGACGAAGATGCGATACATGCTTAGTTTCTGTTTTTGGAGCACATAAGAATATCATCGATAAATACAATAACGAATTTATCGAGATATTCACTACACACTCGATTCATCAGGTCCATAAAGGCTGCAGGAGCATTGATTAAACCAAAAGGCATAACCAAAAAGTCATGATGCCCATATCGAGTTCGGAAAGTAGTTATATCAATATCTTCTTCTCTGACTTTTGATTGATGGTATCCTGACTGCAAACCAATTTTTCAGAAATAACTGGCTCCCACCAGTTGATCAAATAGATCATCGATTCTTTGTAAAGGATACTTATTCTTAATCGTTAGTTTGTTCAATTCCCGGTAATCAATGCACATCCGCTTTCATCCATCTTAGAACCGGAGTACATCGGGGTGAGGTACTAGGTCTGAAAAAACCCTTGTCAAGAAGATCTTTCAACTGTGTGACCAATTCCTTTAACTCCGACGGTGCTAACCAGTATGGTACTCTTGCTACTGGTGCTGCCCCGAGTACCTGATCAATCTTAAATTCAATAGATCTATCAGGCGGTAGCCTAGTCAAATATTCCAGAAAGACTTCTGGATAGTCACACACAACTGGAATCAACTCTTTCTTATCTTTTTTTTCTTTGCATCTATCACTTAAGCAAGATAACTCTGACATCTCTTCTAAATACACTTTCGGGCTTTCAGAACCGATAACAAGTTGATATGGTGATCCTGTCGATCACCATAAATAACAATCGGTCCTTTCCTGGGTAGATCAATATTGATCATTTTCTTATTGCACAAAACACTTTCCCAATTCTCTGCTAACCAATCCATTCCCACCACAATGTTTAATTCTTTCATTGGCATTGGAAGTAGTTGGATCGGCAACCTACACCCCTCAATTGCATCCATGAAATTATTGAACACATAAGCAACAAGTTCTTGAATATTAGCAGTATCAACTACTAATATATTGTCAAGTGGCCAGAAGTCATATATGCAGATTCAGCAAATGAAGGTGACACAAACGAAAATTCAGGTGTGTCCTCGGCCTCATTCTTTGTCATATGAAATGACCGACCCCGCGCCCCTCCTTGTCCTTCTCTTGATATATTGGGTCCTCCATGGGCACTTGATGCATTACTTCCCATAGCCAACTGCGGAGTCTTTAATAGTGGGCAGTTAGGTCGAATATGATCTTGTGAATTACAATTAAAGCATCTCCTAGCAATCGGACAACTTCGCGATAAATGACCTGCCTCACCACATTTATAACATCTTCTCAGGTCCGTCTTACAATCACCCTGATGAATCTGTCGACACCGGGTACAAGCTTTTTCATTAACTTTCTGAACAGATCTATTATCATACTTTACTGTTTTTTGACCCTCGATAATCAAATGAAGGTCCTTCCCATCTCCTCTTGTCAACAACATTTCCTTCTTCTTGCCTATTCTTATTTCTTTCGGTGACCTTTGCCGCATCCACGGTCAATAAAAAAGTGGTAAGATTCATGGCGATCACAAGTTCTCGAATTGAAGGCTTTAAACCCGAAATATATCTTTCCACTTTTTTGGATTCAGATGAAATATAGTGCTCAACAAATCAGGAGTATTCAATGAACTTCTCGGTGTATTTCGAACAATTTTAGAACCTTGATCTAATTTCAAAAAATCCTCCTCCATCTGTCTTATGGCTGTCTTGGGACAAAACTGATCTTTAAATTTGTTCACAAATTCTGCCCAAGAAAACGTTTGTAAAACATCAGTTCTGGCTAATGATTCAACTTCCCACCAGAATAGTGCGTTAGACTTTAAGACAGAAACAACAAACTAACTTTATCTGTTTTGGGACACTTAATGGTGGTAGATACAAACCCAATTTTCTCAATCCAGCACATGGCTTTAACTGAATCTCTTTCTCCAGAGAATGTTGGCGATTTGCTTGTTAGAAACATTTTTGTTAGAACCCAGATACTATTAATTTTCAGAAAACACAGTTAATGTAGAATATGAACGAAATAAGAACAGTGTACTGAATTAATCAAATGAAATATTCAACAGAAATATGAACACTAGAAGACTTTGAATAAGTTGGACGCTTTTTACTAGATAAAAATAAAATTCTCGATCTAAAACGTATTCTCACAAGAACTGGCTATAATCTAAGTCGGCACTCTTAGGTCAATTTAACCTGAGGAGGATGCCTCCTTATATACGCCTAAGTCAAACAAACTATGCTATAATCATGGCTTGGAACTCTGATCGCTGAATCTGCATCCTTATCATTGACTACCCTTGAAAAGTGGAGCGGACTAAGTCAAGCCGCCTAGAAACTGTTTGACGCTTGCAAGAATATCTGGACTAAGCACGCATTCCATGGAGTTAGGAGACCAGAGGCTCTGCATGTACTATACAGAGGCTCTACATATACTATGCAGAAGCTCTGCATGTACTATACATAAGCTCTGTATGTACTATGTAGAAGCTCTACATATGCAGAGGCTCTACATGTACTATGCAGAAGCTTTGTGTCTAGAGTGTAGCTTTGCATCAAGCGCTTAATCTTTTTGGCGCTTAAGACTTGATCATCCACGGAATTGAGCGCGGGCTCTGTATGTGAGATCCTTAACTCTTTGAGTAAGAGCTCTAGGTCTTGACTTCTTCTGCATGAGAGCTCTTAGTCCAGACTGCTTCTAAAGACTAAGTCCTATGGACTAGAGTAAGAGGCTTCTTACTTACTCTTTCACACGATGGGGTCTAACAATCTCCCCGTAAGTGTAACTAAGATTGACTCTTACTAAAATTGAAAAACACAAGTCTAATCGAAGGCAGAGGTTGAATGTAACCTCTGTTTTACATTTTCTATCTAAAGATTACAATACGATGAAAGGAAATTACAATGTTTGGAAAGATAGAAAAAAAAACTTAGAAGAAGAAGGTCTAGATGTGTTGAAGCTTAACGAACCTCCTGAGAAGCTCGCGAAACTCCAACAGATTGTCGATAGATCTTATTATTATATTACACCTTTCCTTTGCACCAAGGGTTTTATCTCTGCTCCTGAGTAAATGATTTTTGATGTAGCGCAAAGTAGAGTTTGAATATTTTAGACGTTGGTCCTCTCGAAAGAAAATTTTCCTTCCTTGCTCGTTTCGAAAGACCACCCCTACTTCTGGTTCCACCAGCACCATCCACGAGGGAATGTTCTTGATGCCTTCTAGATCTTCTTTAGGCGCAGTAACATTCAGCTGATCTATCCCCATGTGCAGAGCCAATTGGAAGTCGAACTTGCATCTGAAGTCTAGGAGGTCCATCATCGTCTGCCTGGTTGATGAGTTAGCCAGAGCATACTTTATCCCCTTATCTTTCTTGTGATCAGTGAAGTAGTACAGAGACAGAAGGTCCCATGGATTCAGATTTATGAGATCACAATCTATGAAAGTGCTAATCTGTCCATGAGTCCTCTCAACTGTATATTCATGGAAGATGATATGGTTATGCGCGAAGGTTCATCTCTTGATGTCAAAGATTTGTTTGATGCCATCGACTGAGTGGACTGCTAAGACAGATTATGTATATCATTGTAAGAACCTCTACCTAATGATCTCTTGAGCCGTTTGATAGAGGTTGATCTCGATGACTGGTGTCTCATCCCGCAGGCTGTAGAGGAATTGGTAGAGGTCTTCGCTATCTGCAGTGTCCTTGATTTACTTATCATGGGGTGTGTGCCTCATAATTGCATCCATACTATCCCTGATCTCTTGTACTCATCAGAGGGTTTGACCCTATGCGTGCTAGGGTTGAGGCATTGGCTCTAGTGCCTCGTGTACACGTCTGTATGCCCACCTCATCTCCCTCATCTTCATGTACGCTAATAGTTTCATTGGGATTGGCCTCTCTGTAGCATATCCTTCCTTGTTGATGGTTGGTTTGTATGAAGTAAGCACATTCACCTTATGCACAGGTAGATTGGGCACACTAAGATCATTTTCGTCAATGATGGGTATTAGAAGATGACCCAGAAAATGAGGAAATATGAGCCCCAACAAGTCCTTTCCCTTTGCCGCCTCCTGGCACTTCTTTTCAACAGTAGCCTCGAACTCCATGTACAAAATCAAGGAGTAGTCCAAAGAAAGGTCAAAGAAAATCCAATACATGATTTGTAGGATATTGGTTGAACACATGTCAAGACTTCCAATCTTCCATGTTAAGGATCGGTTGACCAATGTGAACATTGTGTTCCACATTGGTGGCAAGTACTGTTGTTGAACCCAGATACTCTTAATTTGTTGAAAACTCAGTTTACATATTGAGAATGAACGACTAACAGTGTATCAAGAATGATTAAACGAAATATTCAAAGTGAAAGTAAAAACAATTGAATGACTTGAATATGTCGAATGCTTTTATTGATAAACTTGAAGAACAATCAAAGCAAAAACGTAATCTCATAAAATTTGCGTATAGTATAAGTCGGTTTCTTCAGATTATTTAAACCTGAGGAGGAAGCCACCTTATGTACGCCTATGTCTGACAAACTATGCTATAAAATAGGCTTGAAACTCTGAGCTGACTAGTCTGCATCCTTATCTTTGACTTCCCTTAAAAAACAGAGCAGACTTGGTCAAGCCGCCTCAAATCTATTAGACGCTTGCGAGAATGTCTGGGCTAACACGCGCGCGTTCCATTGAGAAGGTAGCTAGAAGCTCTGCATGTACTATGCAGAGGCTCTGGGTCTTGGAGTTGTAACTTGGTGTCAAGCGCTTATGCTTTTTGGCGCACAAGGCTTGATTGTCCATGGAGATAGAGCGTGGGCTCTGTATGAATGGAACCTTCACTCTTAAGTAAGAGCTCTGGTTCTTGATCTTCTGTATGAGAGCTCTTAGTCTAGACCGCTTGAATAGACTAAGTCCTATTCGACTAGAGTTAGAGACTTCTTATTTATACTTTCATAGGTTGGGCTCTAACAATCTCCCTTTAAGTGTAAATAAGGCATGCTCTTACTTGAATTACAAAACAGAAAGTCTACTTGAAGCCAAAGGTTAAAAGAAACCTCCGGCTTCAATTAGAGAACCTCTTAATTACATTTACTATCTAAAGATGTACAATACGATTGGAATGGAAATTACATTGACTCAAAGATAGAAAAAAACATACAAAAGATAAGAGGTCTAAACATTTTGAAGTCTAATGAACTTCCTAAGAAGTTCACGAAAGTCTAGCATGTTGGGTATCGACCTTAGGATAATTCTTGATCGCTCCTTTGCTCCTGGGGAGTAGTCTCTACTCCTTACTAGATTATCTCTGATGTAGCGTAAGGTAGAGTTCGAGTACTTGTAGTTCTTGTTATCTCGAAAGAAGAACTTCTTATTGTGTGCATTTCGAAATACCACTCCCGTTTCTGGTTCCACCAATACAGTCCAAGAAGGGATGCTATTGATGCCCTGCAGATCTTCATTTGGTGCAGCGACAGTCAATTGATCCACTCCCTGATCCAGAGCTAGTCGAAAATCGAACTTGCTTCTGAAGTCGAGAAGTTCTGTCATCGTTTGCCTTATAGAAGAGTTGGCCACAGCGTATTTGATCCCCTTCTTCTTTTTGTGATCTATGAAATAAAATAGAGAGAAGATCCCATGGATTCAGATTTATAAGGTCACAATCTGTGAACCTGCAGATCTGTCTACGAGGCCTCTCCATCGTATATTCGTAGAAGATAATCTGGTTATGCGTGAAGGTACGCTTCTTGATGTCAATGACTTGCTTGATGCCATAGAGGAAATGGACTGCAGAGATAGGCTGGGTGTAGCGATCTAGGAACTTCTGTCTGATATGCTCTTGAACCATTGGATGAAGAATGATCTTTTGGATCGGTGTCTCTTCTCGCAGGTTGTAGAGAAATTGGTAGATTTCCTCCCTGTCTGCTTTGTCCTTTATGGGCTTATCAAGCGGTGTAGGCGTAAACATTACGTCCATGCTCTTCTTGATCTTCTAAACGTGATAAGAAGGATGCTTTCTTTTGAGCCTACTACTTGCGCCTTCTTCATCTTCTGCTCTGGTTGGTCTGACAAGGACCCTCTGCCTCGTTGCAGGTGGGACTACTTTGGTCCCTTTTGCAGGGACCTCAGCTCTGAGTGCATTCTTTTGTGGTGGAGGAGCAGCAATCGTGACACCTTCTAGAGGGACAGCAAAATGAATGCACAAAAGTGATGGATCAGCCACATTCACTATTACCACCTCTTCTTCTTGTCCTCTTATTGGAGTAGCTATGTCCATGGCATATTCCGTTGATGAAGACAGATCCAGGTCTGAATCAGATGATACATAGACAGATAGAAGATTTATCACTTCTGTATTCTTTTGTGGCCCAGCTGGCTCTGTCTGGGATGCCATGGGCATCTTTCCCTTTCTGAGCACCTCTGCTTGTTCTGGCACTGGTTGACTTTGTGCCCTCTGGCTTGAAGGATCGTGAGCTGGTTGGCGTGGGGCAGAGGACATTGGTACAGAGGGGGTAGCCATAAGTGTAGCACTTGGAATGGCTGTTGGATAATTCTCCCTCTCTTGATGATTTTGAGGACCAGACTGGTCTTGGTCCTCATCATCTTCAAGTCTTCTCCTCTTCGATGGCTCGGCACAAGGAGAGGAGTCCATTCGTCTTTTTGGCCTCTGGTCCTTTGTTTGAGGCATAGACTTGAGCTTCTCCTCAAGGATTTTAAGGAGATCTTCGATTGCATCGCCAACCCGTTGAATCTCGAGCGGTAGTTGAAAGTGGCCAGAGAGTGTTTGATGGCTTCTGCTGCTTCTGTGGCTTTGTTATTGAAGTCAGATGTGAATTTCGCCAACTTCTGTAGAAGTCTGTCACCCAGAGCATTCATTGCGCTCTGAGTGACATAGTCCACAGGTACACTGAGAGGGATGATCGCCTGGGCGTCATGAGAAGTGGATGCCTCACCTCTCTGCAGGGATGCTATGGCCTCTTTCAAGGCCTCTGCATTTCGTGCCGTCAATTTCGTTAAAGTGTCGAGACGAGAAGCATTCATCAAAGACTCAACTCTCAGTACTGCTAAGGATGCTCGTACCTCATCCAGAGCAGATGCAGAAGGGGACGACTCTGCATGGGCCATGATGAGTTTTAGCTCTTCCAAGGAGCACCGCAAAGAGGTGACAAGGGAATGGACCTCTTCCATTGTGACGTATGCTGGTTGTGTAACTTTTGGCTCAACACATGAGCCAGATTAAGTCCCTGTTCTAGAGACGCCTTCATTCATGACTTGGTTGATGTTGGACGGGGAAGGACTTCTAGCAGATCCTTGTGGTTCTCCTTGAGAAGAATCCACTACTACCGTTCTGTCAGGGAAAGTATTCAAGGCTGGTTCAGAGCCGGCTAGAGGACTCTCCATGAATGGACAAGAAGGTTGGTCGAGAACCTCCATGTCTTGTGCACCTATTCCTTGCACTGAACAAGGTGGGGAGTCTACACGTGCAAAAGAAAACGAATTCCTCTGCATGGGAAAGTGGCGTGATATGGGGAGACATATCACTTATGCATTCAAAGGTTGCACCCTTTTGAGAGGGTGTTCCCTGTGGTATGGCTTCTCTTTGGCTGTCATAACCAGAGGCAGATGCGACCTCTGGTTGGTTTGGCTAGTTTAGGTTCAAGGTGTGCACCTCTGTTTCAATGACCTCCTTGTCTCGACCACCGGAGTCAGATGATTCGTTTGCACTGGGAGTTGGGGTGCTGAAACAAGTGTGCCTATTTACCCTAGGCTGCTTTGGCTCGCTCTGAGGCAGAGCAGGTTCTGCACCTCGTCCCTCTTCTCCTTCTTCTTCTTCCTCGCTCTCCTTACTAGAAGTATAGGACCTTGCAGGATCATCGAAGTGCTCTTGGTCATCCGCTTGATGAGAGCTAGAGGAGTTTTGATCTTCTTCCTCTGCTCAGAGTCTGGCCTCTTCCCTTAGGCGAGCAATCTTTGCCTGTCGAGAGTTTTTAGCTTGTTCTTCCTCTACTCGTTTATGAGCAAGTTCAGCCAGTATCTCCTACTATGCTCTATCTGCTTCTTCCTTTTTCTCCCTCTCCCTCTCTATTTTCTTTTTCTTCGCTTCCTCTCTATTTCTTTGTGTCTCCCTCTCTTGCTCTAATCTCACCGCCTCTTCCTATGCCTGAGGCCTTAAGGTGTTCTCTGTTCGCTCTTCCTCTTCGGCTATTCTTATGCGTATTGGGGTTCGAGGCACTGGTTCTAGTGCCTCGCGTGTGCGTCTGTACACTCTCCTAATCTCCTTCATCTTCATATATACATATAGCTTCTTTAGAATCGGCCTTTCTGCTGCGTATCCCTCTTTCTTGACTGTTGGCCTATAATGAATGAGCATGTTCAATTTGTGCCCGGGCAGATGACCCACATCTATGTTGTTGTCGTCCAGAACAGGCCTTAGGAGAAGACCCAAGAAGCATGGAAACAACAAAGATGGTAAATCTTTCCCTTTGGCCACATCTTGACATTTCTTGACCACGGCAGCCTTGAACTCTGTTTAGAGTATCAAGGAGTAATCCAGGAACAAATCAAAGATGATGCCATACACAATTTGAAGAATATTTGTGGAGCACATGTCTAAGCTCCCAATCTTCCCAGTCGGAGATCTATTGACCAATGTGAACAGAGTGTTCCACATTGGAGGTAAGTATTGGCCTCGGTACTGAGATGGGTATTGGATAGCCTTGTTGTACCCTAAATTTTTTACAAAGGCAACTATCTCATCCCCAGATGGGAGAGGGGTGTACTTATCAAGTCCAAGGTATGTTTTTGTAGGTATTTCAAGATCGCGGGAAAACAGGGACCTGGGTATACGAACAGTGATGAATTCCTTAGAATATGAGACATAAAAGTCTCCAACAATTCCTCTTTGAGAGTCAGTGACGACACAAGATTTCCAGAATTCTTGGATATACCTTTCTGGTACAAGGTCATCCGTGTTTGTCAAAGCAGGGTTCCGAAAGTGGTTTTGAAGAATGTTGATGATTGGGGTGGTATTTTTGGTCAAAATTTTCAAGAGAAAGGTGGAGGGCATGGTTATTTGGTTTGGTAGGAAGAGGAACCAAGTTTTGACTGGTTTTCTCAACGGTTTTTAGGGTTGTGGTATGTGTTTGGGAATTTCCAGATTCTGAAGATGACATATTTGTAGGTTCTTGGAAGAGAAAGAAGGATTTGAAAGAAAAACTACGGTTTCAAGAATCGGTTAATGATTCTTGAAATGAGTTGAGAAAAGGATCAATAGGACTAACTTGACAAACGGGATGAAGTTTCAATCACTGAATGGTGTTCTAGTAACTGATTTGAAAGCTTGAAGAAGGAACAATGGTTGTTTGGAGGTTGAAGACGACGAGTTCTCTTGAATTTCTTTGTAAGCGTAAAAAGAAATTTGGGGGTAAATAATTTGTTTAAATATAAAAAATAAAGCACTCGTGTAATTGCGCCCCAAACGTCCGATTAAAAATTGAAGCGGTTTTTGAACAGCCTCTAGTTCATTGAACCAAAGATAATGTCGTCCACATAGATCTGTACTAAGAGCATCTCACCTTTATACCTCTTAATAAACAAAGTAGTGTCGATTTTACCTTTTTCAAAACCATTAGACAAGAGAAAAGGCGAGAGAAGTTCATACCAGGCTCGAAGTGCTTGCTTAAGTCCATACAGATCTTTGTCCAAGAAATAGACGTACTCTGGATGTGTGGAGCTTTCAAAACCCGGAGGTTGTTGAACATAGACTTCCTCCTTCAGCTTACCATTCAAGAAGGCTGACTTAACGTCCATTTGATAGACTCGAAATCCCTTATGCGCAGAGAAGGCTAAGAACAAGAGTATAGCTTCTAGCCTTGCTACTAGCGCAAAGGTCTCGTCATAGTCTATGCCTTCTTCCTCACAATAGCCTTTTGCTATGAGCCTAGCTTTATTTCTTAAGATGGTCCCATCCTCAACCTTCTTGTTCCTGAAAACCCATTTACAGCCAATTGCAATTTTATCCTTTGGCAAAGGTACAAGAGTCCATACCTTATTCTTCTCGAATTGTTGGAGCTCTTCTTGCATGGCGTCGACGCAATTGGGGTCTTGTAGGGCTTCATGGACTTTCTTAGGCTCTACCATGCTTAGAAAGTTAACGAATAAACATTCATTAGCCGTGGCAGCCCTTGTCCACCGCTTGAAGGTTCACCAATGATCTGGTGAAGAGGATGATCCTTTGTCCATCTTGTTCTTGGGACAGATACACAGGTAAGGGACATTTGATCATGTTTCATAGGCATATTCGGCATTGAGCTCGATGATGGCGAAGAAGGTTCTGCTTGCTCCCCCTCGGATGATGGTACAGAGGAACCAGGTGCAGAACCAGAGGTATTATGCTCTGGCTCTACGAGACGAGGCTCTGATGCAGAGCTTGTTTGCTCTGGTTGTGGATTTTCATGATCACCAGAGGAAGCAAAGGTGTGTGAAGGACTTGAGTCTGGTTTACTTGTCGTTTGTGGTTCTTCACTTACACTTGCAGATTAATCTCTTCGTGGACGTAAAAAGATGTCTTCATTGCCATAGAAGTCTTCAAATAAGAGCTTGAGTTCCAATTCCCTTGTCTTCATTTGAGAAATGGACGTCTGATTGTTAAGCACGAGTCCATAGCTGAGGTACTATGAAGTCACTTGTTCTTTATCGTCGAACGAGACGTTGATGCTTTCCATGACCGTCTTGGTTCGTTGATTGAAGACTCTGTATGCCTTGCCTTTTGTGGAATAACCAAGGAACTTTCCTTCGTCGGCCTTCTTATCAAACTTGCCAAGTTGATCTCGATCATTGAGGATGAAGCATCTGCAACTAAAGACATGTAAAAATTTAACGTTAGGCTTTCTTTGGTTGATTAGTTCATAAGGCGTCTTCATGTGCCTCTTTACCACCGTTGCTCTATTTTCAATAAAGCAAGTAGTCAAGATGGCTTCATCCCAAAAACAGGTTGGAAGACCAAAACTTGCTAGCATGGTTCTTGCTGCTTCGACCATAGTTCGATTCTTTCTTTCAACGACACCATTTTATTGTGGTGTCCTTGCTGTAGAGTAATTCTGAGTTATGCCCTCTGTGATTAAGTAAGCATCAATCTTTGCATTCTTAAACTTTGTTCCGTTATCATTTCTCAGCTTTTAAATTTTTCTTTGTAGAAGTACTTGATTCTTGGTCATCAGCTTGATTAGTAGCTCTAGGACATCTGATTTCTGCCTTACAAACTCAATCTAAGTATATCGTGAGTATTCATCAATTAAGACTAAGATATACTTCTTACCAAACAGGCTCTGCATATAGATTGGACCACAAAGATCCACATGAAGCATATGCAGAGGTCTGACACAGGACACATCTGTCTTAGTTTTGTGGGATGCTCTTTTGAGCTTTCCCATTTCACATGCAGAACAAAGATGGTCCTTTTCGAACTTTATGGCAGGAAGTCCATCAACCAAATTATTCCTCACAAGCTTCTCTATAGTCTGGAAATTGAGATGAGACAACTTGTGGTGCCAGAGCCAAGCTTCTTCACACTTACGAGACACGAGACAAAGAGTATCGGAATTATCTATTGGTGAGAACTTCATGAGATAGAGATTTCCCTTTCTCTTGGCTCTTAGCAGCTCATGACCTGATTCTGACATAATGGAGCAAGCTTCTTTTTGGAACTTGGCATTGTTGCCAGAATCACATAGTTGACTAATGCTCAAAAGATTTTGTTTAAGCCCAGAGACATAAGCAACTTTAGAGACAAAAACCATACCTTGTAGTAGATCTACATATCCCTTTATCTCTCCTTGCATGTTATCCCCGAAGGTCACTTTTCCTCCAATCTTCTCTCTGTATGAGAAGAGCAACCTCTTATTGCCGGTCATGTGTCTTGAGCATCCGGAGTCAAGATACCAAATGTCCACATGCGGCTTCTACAAAACAAATTATAGGGATTTAGGTACCCATTTCATAATGGGTCCTTGATGATTAGGGATAGAGGAAAGATTTTTAGGCTTTGGGAGAGGCTTCGTCTCTTCGCCTGAGTTACCAGACTTGGCTTTAGGAGCCTTCTTTCTCTTCTGGGTCTTCATGGATTTCTTCCTTGATGACCCAGAGAGCAGACAGTTAGGGTCAGAGAAATGCTGCTTTAACTTGCACAACAGAGAGAAACATTCATAATTATGAACACATTTTGAATAGCAAAATGATTTATTAGATTTAAAGAACAAATTATTATAATAATTCCTAGCATTGGTAGTTCTAACAAACTTCCTATCTAGCTCTGATTGTTTAGACAATGAATGAGTTTTCTCTGTTTTCTTCTTTCTTAGTCCATTGGCCTTCAGAGGCCTCTCTGAAACAGAGGATTTTCCCTTCTGTTTCGGAATGAATTTATCGGCTTAGATTTGGAAATTGAGCCCTTTGGTGCAGAAGAAACAAACTTTGTACTCTTTACCCTGTATTCAAACTTGGGAGCGGATTTAGCACTTGTTGTTATGCTTGCACGGCCAGAACCAAGGAGAATCCTTTTCTCAGTAGGAGGTTTTGCAACCTCTGGTTCATTGGTAACGACCTCTGCCTTAACTTGCTCTTTAAACGAGTCCACCTCTGACTTAGAGTCAGAGTCAAGAAAATCCTTGTGTGGAAATTGAAATACAGAGGTATTGTTAAGAGCTTGAGATTCTCGTATGCATGAGCTAGAAGCTTCGTCTGTCTTTTGTTTTGTGGAACTTTCAAAAGTTTCTGAGGACTTACACTTAGAAGTATCTGCATGAGCTTTAGGAGGATAATTCAAGGTCTCAAGCTAGTCTTGTTTGAAAACCTGTCTTATCGTTTCTATGGAGTCATCCAATATTTTTGGATCCAGAGTTTTAAGAAAATTTCCTGTGGATGAACTCTTGATATCATCTTTGACAACTTCACCCTCAGTCTTAAGATGTTCGAGATTTGTAGAGCCAAAACGAAAATATCGTTTGTCTTATGTATGCACTTTAAATCAATTTGCGGCACACATTTTGAAGAGAAAGAGATGTTTTTAAATTTCAACTTTGGAGTTCTGGCTCCACTTTCAAGCCTCCATCTTTTGAATGGCGAGGTTGTATTTAAAATAGGAAAATCTGGTTTTTGTTTTTTGCCCAACCTAAACACGGATTCAAGAGTATTTTTCTTCTTCCAGGTGAGGTCTAGGTCTATATAACCTATCCCTGCTTTATCCTGTTGAGAATTTACTTTTTCGTACACCTGCTGAGCATCTTGATATTTCTTAATCAAAAGCTCTTTTCTTTGTAAGCTCAGGTGTAGGAACTCCCTTTTCTTTTGAAAATAGTCTTTTAGGGCCTCAGAGTTTAATTTGTCTTGTTCCTCTTCTAGAAGCTCTGTTTTTTTCTTCTTAATTGGCGCTTTTAATTCTAAGCACTTTGTTTTAAGACTTGTTTTAGTGGATCGTTTTGTTTGTAAAAGGTTTTCATTTTCCACTGATAACTCTTGTTTCTCTACAGTTAGCAGCTCTGTCTCTCGTTCAAAAAATAGTTTTTCTTTTTCCAAAGATTTTCTTTTGGATTTTTCGTCAGAGAGCTTTTGCTGTAGATTGATGAAATCGTTTGTCAAAGCAGAGATACTCTCTTCCAGGTCAGAGTTAGAATAGCCAGAGATGGAACATACCTGGGAGTCGGAGTCAGATCCAAACTCTTCTCTGTCATTCTCGACAGCCATCCCCCAAAAATTATTTGGTCTTCTTCTTCAGACGAGGAGTCAGAGACCCAATTCTCCTGTTCTGCCGTGAGGCTCCTTTGTGATCGATTGTACTTGTACTTATTTTTATAGTACAGTTCGTCTTTCAATAAAGGGTCTCTGCACTCTTTGGAGTAGTGCCCCATCTTTCCACATATAAAACATCGAACACCTTGCTTCTTCTGGTCCAATGGCTATTCCTCTTTCTTGTTAGAAACAGATGGAGGGTTCCTTCCTTCGAAAACTCTGCCTCGGCTTCGATCATTCTCTCTTCCTCATTTGTCGAAGACCTTCTTCCCAAACTTCCTTTGAAATTCCTTGGTGATCAGGGCCAAGGATTGTGCAAAGGCGTTTATATCGTCGTCTTCAGAGCTAGAAGCTCTGTCTTCTTCATCACTCTCCAAGATGGGAGCCTTCTTTCCCTTTATCCTCTCTTCTTTGGGTCTTCGTTCTCTGTGTGGCTGGCTTGATCCTGTATCTTTTGAATTAAAGGCAAGAGCCAGAGGTCCACCCAGAGCAACCTTGGCTTTCTGCACCTCTTGTTCTTGACCCTGCAGAGTCCCGTAAACGTTGTGCAACGTCCATTGCTCCAGATCTTGATTCTCCTGGAGGGACATCTTCAGGTTTCCCCATTCAACATTCAATCTCTTCAAGAAGAGCATGTTGTTCTCCTCTTGTGTTCTGATCACGTCACATTTGTGACACTTATTGATTAGAGTGTTAAACCGGTGATAAGTCTGTTCTAAAGACTCATCGGAAAGTCCTTGGAAGCTGTTGTACTCGTTCAGGCATTAGGCATAAAATTTTTTCTTCATCTTTATGTCTCCTTCCAAATGGTTAGCCAGTTGATCCCATAAATCCTTGGCGGAGTCGCACGAATCAAGAGATTGAAAAATCTCATTGGGAAGCACCATGATCAAAAGTCTGTTGGCCTTTTGATCCACTTCCACTCTGCGTTTATCTTTATCGTTCCAGTCACGAAAAAGTTTGGGTACTCGCTTGGCAGGTACCTCAACCGTATCACCAGCAACTGGAATACGAGGAATGATGGTGGTAGGGACATATGAGCCATTTAAAATAAATTCGTAAAGTTCTAGATCTAGACCCTCATAGAATTTTATCATCCGAATCTTCCATCGGAGATGTTCTTCCCTAATGAGAGTTAGACGTTTTGTCAAGGAACCAGCACTAGACATGGAGTTCCACGATTGAGACGACATTTTAGATCAAAATTTTATGAGAAGAAAATTTGACGAGAAAGATAATCGACAGAAAAACAATTTCCAGATTACGTAAAAGCAAACGTTTTAAAACTGAGAAAAATATGAGTGAAAATCCTTTTAAAGCGAATAATAAAGAAGAATTAACAGTAGAATCCTAGTCGGATATCGATCGACTAATTAATGAATTTGATTAGCAGGCTCTGATACCAATTGTTGAACCCAGATACTCTTAATTTGTTAAAAACACAGTTTAAATATTGAGAATAAACGACTAACAGTGTATCAAGAATGATTAAACGAAATATTCAAAGTGAAAGTAAAAACAGTTGAATGACTTGAATATGTCGAATGCTTTTACTGATAAACTTGAAGAATAACCAAAGCAAAACGTAATCTCACAAAATTTGCGTATAGTATAAGTCGGTTCCTTCAGGTTATTCGAACCTGAAGAGAAAGCCACCTTATATACGCCTAGGTAACAAACTATGCTATAAAATAGGCTTGAAACTCTGAGCTGACAGGTCTGCATCCTTATCTTTGACTTCCCTTGAAAAGCGGAGCAGACTTGGTCAAGCTTCCTCAAATTTGTTAGACGCTTGCGACAATGTCTAGGCTAACACGCACGCGTTCCATGGAGAAGGTAGCCAGAAGCTCTGCATGAACATACAGAAGCTCTGCATGAACATACAGAAGCTCTGCATGTACTGTGTAGAGGCTCTGGGTCTTGGAGTTGTAAGTTGGTATCAAGCGCTTATGCTTTTTGGTGCACAAGGCTTGATTGTTCACGGGGATAGACCGTGTGCTCTGTATGAATGGAACCTTCACTCTTGAGTAAGAGCTCTGGTTCTTGATCTTTTGTATGAGTGCTCTTAGTCCAGACCGCTTCAATAACTTAAGTACTATTCGACTAGAGTAAGAGACTTCTTACTTACACTTTCTTAGATTGGGATCTAACAACTGTCATCGATATTGGGAAGGATATTGAATCACCTTGTTGTACCTCAAAAACTTCAAGAAAAACACTAGCTCATCCCAGATGGGAGAGGGACATACTCACTTAAACTAAGATCCGTCTTGGTTGGGATATGAAGAACCCGTGAAAACAAAGACCTGGAGATCCTGGCAGTGACATACTCCTTGGAAGAGGGTACGTAAAATTCTCCAATAATCATGCATTAGGATTTTGTTACAGAACATGTTTGCCAAAACTCCTTGATGAAACACTCAAGGACAAGGTCGTCGAAGTTTAAAAAGAGCAGGGTTCAAGAAATGGTGTTGAAGAATGTCAATAATGGGGTGAACTTTTGGATCGAAACTTTCTAAAGTGAGATGACGGGCATGATTGTTTGGTTTCAGTGGAAGTGGAACCACGTTTTGGCTGGTTTCTTCCACTGTTTTTAGAGTTGTTGTGTGAGTTTGAGAGTTGGCTGAATCAGATGAAGACATTGTTGCAGGTTTTGATGGAGGGTTTTGAAAGAATCAATTCTTGATTTTTTATGAAATATGTAGAAGGGTTTGACGAACTTAATTGGAGAGAAATCTTGGATGTTTCCACCACAAATTAAAGTTTCAGAGAGCTTTTAAAGATCGTCAATGGCGGTAAAGTGTTGAGAGCTTGAAGATGATGAAATATCTTGAGAATATTTGAAGGCGTAAAAGGAATTTGTGGGAAATAAATTTGTTTAAATAGGGAAAAGATGGAAGCACTTGAGTGAAACGCGCCCTTGAAGCGTCAGAAAAATTGAAGCGGTTTATTCAATCGTCTGTGGAGAGATGCCATGTGGCCTGACAGGCTGCAAACGGTGCCTTCCATATTTGAAAATTTAAAGTTACAGGCGGTGACGCTTTTTGTATATGACAATCTTATATAAAATATTAACAAATAAGAACTGTACGCCTTTCTTTTAAAATAATATATTTTAAGAACCTTGAAAAGAATTTTGATGAGCATTTATACTCTGGTTTGAAGAAAAACAACAAAAATGAGACATAAGCTCTATATTTGAATACAGAGTTATTGTACTTAGATTGTTCAAAAGAATTTGAGAAAGAAACCAGAGTATTAATAGAGTGAAAGATGACATATCTTAGGATCTCATACAGAGGCTCATGGTTGGACTATACATGTCTCATGTCTAACAAACTTGCTATGTTTAGAGCCAGAAGCTCTGTATAGTACATACAGAGGCTCTGTCCTATAATCATGAAAGTTTTTAGAGACATAGGCTCTGTATAGTACATACAGAAGCTCTGTATTATGCATGATATAATGCTCCCCCTCGACTTTAGCTTTGCTTGATTTTCTCCACCTTGAGCAATGCTTGGATCGTAAATGATAAGTAATGCACAAGCATGGTGAACAAGGTATAGAGGCTCTGTATAACATGACGATACAGACTTGAGCAAGAGGCTCTGTCTCATGGATCAAAACTTAGAAACAGAAGTATGCTCAGGAGGGATGCAGAGGCTCTGTGTAGTATATACAGAGGCTCTGTCTTCGTTAGTGAAGATTGAGCATACCCAACTTGCTAACCAAAAAGTTGAATCTCTTTTCATCAAGAGCCTTAGTAAAAATGTTAGCAAGCTGATAATCTGTACTTACGAAAAACATTTCAGTCATACCTTTATCTACATGGTCTTTGATGAAATGGTAATGTATGTCGATGTGCGTTGTTTTAGAGTGTTGCACGGGATTGGCTGTGATTGCAATGGACTTTCTGAATCACACAGAATTGGAATCTTGTCAAACTCAACGCCATTGTCTTTCAGTTGAGTTTTCATCCAGATTACTTGTGAACAACAGCTGGCTGCGGCTACATACTTTGCCTCAGCAGTTGAGGTGGAAACGCAGTTCTACTTCTTTGAAGTCCATCTTATAAGCTTGTCTCCGAGTAATTGACAACTCCCTAATGTACTCTTTCGATCAAGCTTGCATCCTGCATGATCAGAGTTTGTATATGGGATAAGATGAAATCCATAATACTTAGGATACAAGAGACTTAGAAATTGAGTTCCTTTTTGGTATCTAAAGATTCTTTTCACAATAGATAGATGAGATTCCTTAGGATTTGCTTGATATCTAGTACAGAGACACGTAGCAAACATGATGTCTGGTTAACTAGAGGTGAGATACATCAGTGATCCAATCATTCCACGGTAAGTCTTAACATCCACCGGTTTTCCAGATGGATATGTGTCAAGCTTAGTTCCCGTTGCGATTGGTGTTCTCATTATGAAAAATTTGTGGAGTTGATATTTTTTTAATATGTCAGAGACATACTTAGCTTGGCTAGTAAAAATACCATCCTCTCTCTGTTTTACTTGCAAGCCAAGGAAGAATGTTAATTCTCCCATCATGCTCATTTCAAACTCGCTCTTCATCAAAGTAGAGAACTTATCACAGTGCCTTTGGTTTGTTGATCCAAAAATAATGTCGTCCAGATAAATCTGGACTAGAAGCATCTCCCCTTTGTACCTCTTAATAAACAAAGTAGTGTCGATTTTACCTTTTTCAAAACCATTCGATAAAAGAAAAGATGAAAGACATTCATACCAGGCTCGTGGAGCCTGTTTAAGTCCATACAGAGCTTTGTCCAGGAAATAAAGATACTCCAGATGAGTGGAGCTTTCACACCCTGGAGGTTGTTGAACGTAGACTTCCTCCTTCAGCTTACCATTCAAAAAGGCTGACTTGACGTCCATTTGATAAACTTGGAATCCTTTATGTGCAGAGAAGGCTAAGAATAAACGTATAGCTTATAGCTGTGCTACTAGCGCAAAGGTCTTGTCATAGTCTATGCCAAGGAACAATGTTAATTCTTCTTGGTAATAGCCTTTTGCTACAAGCCTGGCTTTATTTTTACAACGATCAGATCCTCATCCTTCTTATTCCCGAAAACCCATTTACAACCAATAGCAATTTTATTCGATAGGTAAGGACACAAGAGTCCATACCTTGTTTCTTTCAAATTGTTGGAGCTCTTCTTCCATGGCATCAACCTAACTTGGGTCTTGTAGGGCTTCATGAACTTTCTTTGGCTCTATCATACTTAGAAAGTTTACGAATAAACATTTATATGCCATGGCAGCTCTTGTCTTCACACTGCTTGAAGGTTCACCAATTATCTGGTGATGAGGATGATCTTTTGTCCATCTTGTTATTGGGACTGAGACAGAGGTCGGGGTCATTTGATCACGTTCCAAAGATATATTTGGCATTTGGCTCATGGATGGTGAAGAGGGTTCTGCTTGCTCCCCCTCGGATGATGGTACAGAGGAACCAGGTCCAGAAACAGAGATGTTATGCTCTGTCTCTACATAACTGGGCTCTGATCAAGAGCTTGTCTGCTCTGGTTGTGGATTCACATGATCACCATAGGAAGCAGAGGTATGTGAAGGACCAGGGATAGAAGTGCTAATAGTTTGGGGGTTCTTCACTTCCACGTGCAGACTCATCTCTGGGTGCACGTACAGAGATGTCCTTGTCACCAAAGAAGTCTTCAAATAAAATCTTGAGTTCCAATTCCCTTGACTTCATTTGAGAATTGGAAGTCGACTTGTTAAGTTCAAGTCCAGAGCTGAGGTACTCTGAAGTCATTTGCTCTTTATCGTCGAACGAGACGTTGATGCTTTCCATGACAGTCTTGGTTCGTTGGTTGAAGACTCTATAAGCCTTGGCTCATGTAGAGTAACCAAGAAACTTACCTTCATCAGCCTTCTTATCAAACTTTCCAAGTTGATCACGATCATTTAGAATGAATCATCTGCAACCAAAGACAAGTGAAAATTTAACAGTAGGCTTTTTTTGGTTAATTAGTTCATAAGGCATCTTCATGTGCCTCTTTACCACCGTTGCTCTGTTTTGGATAAAGCAAGCGGTTTAAATGGCTTCTGCCCAAAAGTGGTTTAGAAGACTAAAGTCTGCTAGCATTGTTCTTGCAGCCTCAACCAATGTTCGATTCTTTCTTTCTACTATACCATTTTGTTATGGTGTTCTTGTTGCAGAGAAATTTTGAGATATACCCTCCTTGTCTAAGTACGCATCAAATTTTGCGTTCTTAAACTTAGTTCCATTGTCAGTTCTCAGCTTCTGAATTTTGCTTTGTAGAAGAACTTGAATCTTTGTCATTAGCTTAATCAGTAGATCTGGGACATCTGATTTCTGCCTTACAAACTCAATCCAAGTATATCATGAAAATTCATCAATTAGTATAGAGATTGGACCACAGAGATGCACATGAAGCATATGCAGAGGTCTGACGCGGGACATATATGTCTTTGTTTTGTGGGATGCTCTTTTGAGCTTTCCCATTTCGCAAGCATGACAGAGATGGTCCTCCTCGAACTTTATGGCAGGAAGTCCGTCAACCAGATTGTTCTTCACATGCTTCTCTATTTTGGAAATTCAAATGAGACAGCTTGTGATGCCAGAGACGGGCTTCGTCACACTTATGATATAAGAGACAGAGAGTCTCTGAATTATTCTCGGTGAGAAATTCATATGGTATAAATTACCCTTACATTTGGCTCTTAGCAACTCCTGACCTGATTCTGAATTGATAGAACAAGCTTCCTTTTGGAACTTGACATTGTAGCCAGAATCACATAGTTGACTTATGCTCAAAAGATTATGTTTAAGCCTAGAGACATAAGCAACCTTAGAGACATAAACTTTACCTTGATGAAGATCTCCATATCCCTTTATCTCTTCTAGCATATTGTCCCCAAAGGTTACTCTTCCTCCAACTTTCTCTCTGTATGAGGGGAGTAGCCTCTTGTTGCCGGTCATCTGTCTTGAGCATCCGGAGTCAAGATACCAAATGTCCACATGTGACTTAGGTACCCATTTCATAATGGGTCCGCGATGATTAGGATTAGAAAATTGGTTTTTATCTTGGGGGAGAGGTTTTGTCTCTGCACCTGAGTTACCAGACTTGAGATCTGGTTTGTCAGATTTGACTTTAGGAGTTTTCTGTCTCTTCTGGGTGTTCTTGGAATTTATCCTTGGTGACCCAGAGAAAATGCGGATGGGATTAGAAAAATGTTGCTTCAAGTTTTGCAGTAGAGAGAAACATTCGCAAGTAAGAACACATTTTTGATGACAAAAATGGTTTATGTTAGGACCGAATAACTCTATTTCTTGGTAAAGATTACTTACTTGAATGATTGGTTTGACAGATATAGTGCAGCAGAAAAGATAATAAATCAAACAAGTAGAAATCGATAAGAACACGATGAAGACGAATGATGAACACRRGAGAAAGCTTYAAASGATTTTCAATTAGATGAAMATATTRACAATTACAATTCTGGAAGCACATTGAATTACAAAGGCCTACGCTGCTATTTATACAAGCAAGTAACCGTTTTCTGACACGACCTAAAGTAAATTAATCTAAGTCGTTCGATCAAAACAAATTACAGACAAGAACACGTGATAAGCACGAGCAGCTAATAAACCTAAGTAAAACAACTAAAGAAGATCTATACAGAAGACATGCTGCAGACCCTCTGTGAGACATCACAGAGGCTCTGCTAGATATAACTTGAAAGCACTTCAATACAGAGGATATGTTCCAGAACCTCTGTGAGACACGACAGAGGTTTTGTCACTTGAGACTTGTACCTTGTGCATCTTTTGCTGTTGGTCCTCWGTGGTCTTCTGTGACATATCATCTTCTGTCAATACTTGCAGTTTTACTTTTTCTATACTTTTACATTTAAGGAACTGAGAGCTAACAATCTCTCCCTAAGTATGAAAAAGTAAACTAAGAACTTCCGGTGCAAGTGTATGACTTTAATTGAATTGAAAATACAAGAGGTAATTAAACATCATCCTCTGAAAGAATTAAGATGAAAAGAATTACAAAGTAAAGAATTACAATGTAAAGAATTACAATGTAAAGAATTACAATGTAAAAAATTACAAATGTAAAGAATTACAAAACTTGAAAGACAAAATTTGAAACATAGGCTCGATCCTAGGACAGAAGAGAATCAGACTTGAGACTCTGGGAAATCGTCTACTGCATAAACAAAATCTGACTTTATAGTTATGTAGACGTCGAAGATGAACTCTTTGAAGTTGATTTGTACTCTGATTGCATCCAAGAGAGATGACACTTCACCAACCCTGTAGTGTCTTTTATCCACCTCTGCTACGGTACACTTGAATATCCAGTCCAATGTCTCCGTTGAATACTTGTGCGCTTCTGTTGGGTCAAAGAATCTAAGTATCTCATCCTTGTCCAAATACACAAACCCATAAATGGGATTGTGCAGAATGGTGTTTGGATAGTACTTAGACACCCAACCTGGCCTGCTGTAAGGAGGAGTGATCTTCAGATTCTTTTGTGCTAGTCGCATGGCCAACTCAAAATCCTTTTGGCTGTAGTACATCACTTGCGCGCGCATAACTTCAATCAGCCTTCTGAGGGAAACTAGGTATGTTGACCTCCTCCCCATGTAGATATTAAGTATTTTGTGCATATAAATGAGATCATACACATAGAGGTTATGCAGATCAACGTCAAAGAATGTATAGATGTTCCCGTCTTCTCTCCTTACAACGTATTGAGAGTAGAGCACAGCCTTCTTCAATAAAGTTCTTGGAGAAATTGACACCAAAGATTTGATCATGTGGCGTGAGAAGACCTGCTCACGAGGCCTTGTAAGTCTGGATAATCGGAATTTGGCCGCGGCAGAGGGAATCCCAGTGAGCTCTGGGTCGTAGGGTGGCTCTGTGTCTGTCACAGAGTATCTCCATATAAAAATTTTCTCTGGGGTAGTAATGGGCTTTGTGCGAACGTTAAGCGTAGGAATCTTGCTCATAGACTCCAAAATCTCATAGACCCGTCCCCCTTGTCTAGACTCTGGCATCTTCTTTTCTTCTTCTTCCTCAAGGATAGGCCTCTGGGTTGATCCCTCTGCAAGGATGGGCTTAACGGTTCCTTGCAGAGCATCGAACGTACCCGTGGACGTTGTTTGTTGGACTTGTGGGATTGCAGAAGATGTGGCCTCACCTTCTCTGACACGCATAGGCGCTCTGCCCGTCTTAGCCTGAGCCTCTGCCTTGGATTCCTTTAAGACTCTGAGGAGTTCGGGTTCATGAGCATATTTTCTTCATTGATTGGCGCAGAGGATTCTGAGCTCGAAGATGAACCCTTCTTTGACGACTCTACAGCTACGACCTTTCCCTTGCATGTAGGCTCTGCAGCCTTTTTCTTTCCTTTATCAGTAGCTGTAGGCTCTCCAATCTTTACACCCTTGGCAGGTGCTCTGGCGGCTGGTTTCTGCTGTTGTGGGGCATTGGCCTTTTTCTTTTCTTCCTTTTTTTCCCCCTCATGACGATCACCATCACGCCTGTGATCGTCATGGCTCTGGATGGCATCAGCCTTGCATGAAGTTAGGGAAGCCCTCCTCAGATGACGCAGGATTCTGGTGGCTGCTTTGTTCATCATCTCTATCACCTTCTCGGCACCCGCAGAGGCATTCATTACATCAAGTTCTGTTGCCCATTTGAGTTTAGAGACGGTGCTTAGGACTTCTGCACGAAGGAGTTCACCTTCTTTGACAAGCTTGGATRTGCAGTCTCTGATTAAATCATTGGAAGTGAGGATCTCCATTTTAAGAGCTCCAAGATGGTCGGTCACAGAATTCCCTAGGGCATCCACCATAGCGTCTAGTTTTCTGCGAGTTGCCAAGTGGTTGATGTTTGCTCTTGAGGTTGTCGAGTCGATTCCATATGAGACGGCAGAGGAGAACATTTGCTTGATTTTGTCTCTGAATGATGAGTAGTCTGTGTAGACTGCAGAGACGAAATCAGCTGTAAACTTGGCTGCCAATTCTGTGAGCTCGTCCTTAAGTGTTTTGATGGAGGAGGGGTTGAGGGACATTGCTTGAAAGGCCTCTGTCAGATCGTCTTTCTTGATGACAGAGCTCTGAAGGGTTGCAAATGTATTCTTCAATTCTGTATTGGTGGCAGATACCTCCTTCAGAGCCTCTGTAAGCGGTGTAAGATCCTGTGGTTGTGACTGCGAGATGAACAAGCTTTTCAACTCGTCCATCTTGGTGAGCAACTCTGTGGCAAGGGCTTTAAGCTCCCTCTTTGTCACATAGTCGCTCTGGGAACTCGGACCACCAACACATGGTGATCCTTCTGCCTCGGAGCGTGAGGCACCCTCAGCGGCTGGCATAGCGTAGCCTACTCGGGGACTTCCACCATATCCTCGAACAACTCCTTCAGGAGAGCCTAATGGTGTTCTGTAGATCTCGTGTCTGGTAGTTTCAGAGCCTAACCGAACATTTTGATCTAGTGGAGACAGAGGGTGTTCTAGACCCTCAGCCTCTATGAACCTCACCTGTGCCTCTTAAGCACGTTCTGGTTGATCACTCTGTGAAAAGACAACAAATGTCTCTTGGTGTACTGTCGAGTCCTTGGGCGATTGGATTCTTATTGTAAAACCTTCACCCTTTTGAGAGGGTGAGAGAGTATGTTGTGGCTTCCCAGATGTGCGATCCACAAAGGACGAAAGAGTGTCCTCTGCGGCAGTAGGCTGGCTTGGGATCGGCTTGTGCGAGCCTGTTTCAATAGAGGGTCCCTCTAGAACAGGGCCTCTAGAATCGTGGGTTGCATTGGGAGTTTGGCTTGGATGTGTGCCATGGGCATCTTTTTCTCCCTCGCCTAATTCTTCTACCTCTTCTTCTTCTTCATCATCTAAGATGACTTCTGTCCCCAACTGAGATGGATCGATTGGTGATCTGAACTCCTTCTGCATATTCGACAGAACATCCTGAATATGTTCTGTTGGGGAGACGTCTTGGACTTTCTTGCGCAACCTTCTGCGCTTGGGAGCTTCTGTAGCCTCTGCAGGGCTTTCTGCTGCAGTTGCCTCTGTGACCACAGGTTCTGTGATCACAGACTCTGTTGGTTCAGCCTTCTTCGTTTTTCTTTTCTTTGGCTTAGGCAGAGGTACAGTTGGGCCCTCTTCTTCTGCGGGGCTCTTTTTCGCCTTCGACTTCTTCATAGAAGAGTCGGTCCCCTTCTGTGTCTTGGTTTTCTTGCGTGGAGGTGATGGGATTCTAGTGGGATGCTCACTCACCTCACCAGCCACTACTGGCTCCTCCTGTCGTCCCTCTACTCTCATTTTTTCGATCTCACTACCTAAGGGTACACCTATTCGTGGCGAGGTTACAGGGACCGGTTCTGGTCGCCTGTGCGCATGTCTATAGGTTTTTCTATCCCGGTGAGTCAAGTACCTGAGCATGGCCTTTGACAATGGTCTTGGGCTTCTGTAGCCATGCTCGTGCTCTGTTGGTTTGAAATCCTTTAAGGGATAAAGCTTGGCGTTCGGCTCCACAGAAGGCAATCTTTCTGCCAGAAGGTCTCCAAAGGCAAGACCAAGGAATTGTTGAAGGATCAAGTTCAGCTCGTTCATGTCCTCCTTGGCCTTCTTTTGGGCCTATACCTTTGTCTTCTCTCCTCTCTGACTTGCACACGTTTTCTTGATGAGCCCAATCATGTCATCGAATATGAGTTGGGCGTAATCCAGAGGGAGGTTGAAGTAGATTCCATAGAGGATGGACAACATTGCGTGGGATGTTTGATCGTGGCTACCTACCTTCCTCGTGAGGCAGCAATTGATGATGGAGAATAAAGTGTTCCACATAGGAGGTAGGCACTTACGCCTGAACTGTGTCCTCTTGTTGATGGGGGTCGCATACGAATGGAATTCTAGGAATTTGATTAATTCCTCGTCTATTGAAGTGGCGGCAAAGGCATTTAGGTTTAGTTCTTGGAGAGTGGGTAAATGTAGAGTAGTACGTAGAGATTCGACATTAAGTTCCAAAGGTACGGGTGATTTGTTCACATGATTAGAGGTGTAACCAACAATGGTTAGCCCGGTGTTATCCAGGGTTGTTAGGTAAGCACTCAAAAGAAATTGGGTAATGTACGTTTCAGGTGTGGGTCGAGTGGCAGTCAAAGCATAGAACAGTGGATGGTTTCTTAAGATTTCCATTAAGGTAAAGGTATTTTCAGGGAAACCGGAGGGGACGAAGTAATAGTTGTTGGGTTTTTTAACCAG
>NW_020201449.1:0-1456 GCF_001531365.2 Cynara cardunculus var. scolymus
GTAGAGAATCATGGGTTGTTCTTGAGAATCATGATGTAGAGAGAAGATTATTTGATTTTCGTGACTTTTAAGCAATGTTAATCCTTTACATTCCGCCGTATTGCGTCATTTTTGCAGGAACTATTTACGGATGAGTGCTTCAGAAAAACTAAACAACCGTTTGGATATACGAATGAATATTATTTACAAATGATTTTATTTCTTTGTTCAATCAAGAATTTCAAGTTTTGTAATGAGTTCTGAATATATGAGTTTAGAAACCCAATACATGTGCAATTAAATTTTCACTCAATTTTGCTAATACATCATCTTAACCTTCAACTTTATATATTAGTTGACTTGTAAAATAACTATACAAACTCATGATTGAAGCATAAACTAATGTTTCAGAATTGTGATTCACCCGCGCAGCATCGCGTGGGTACACCACTAGTATATATATATATATATACATAATATATGTATGCATGCATGTGTGTGTGCTTGTGTGCATAAGTGTATAATATAGTGTGAATAAGAAAAAGGGTCTGTTAGCCGACTTCCCTGATTTGGAAAGTATAAAAGGGAGGTTGAGCCTCCATACTTTCTCTTCTTTCTTTGGCAAAGTTGTGCGATTTAAAAAGAGAAGAGAGTTGACCGGATTATTCTTGGCTGAAGATTCAAATTGATTTCAAGTGTTTGATTTCAAAAGATTGGGTGAATAATTTCTTCACTCTTTTGCATAAAATTATTATTGGTTTTGTATGAATCTTGTTTATGTTTGAAAGAAATCAGTCTTTTGTTCTAAGTATTTTATCCGGATATTAAACCGCACAAGGTTTGACCGGATTGTTTTAAACCGGACAAGGTTTGACCGGATTGTTTTAAACCGGACAAGGTTTGACCGGATTGTTTTAAATCGGTCAAAAGTTAATAATGTGTTGTCCGGATTATTTTATAAATCGATGAAAGGTTGAGCGATTTAGCCTTAAATCGCCTAAGTGTTGAATGGTTTAGCCTTAAACCAGTTAAGTGTCGATCAGGTTATGATTGATAAGAAAAGTTATCTTTTTGAACTGAGAAGTAAGAATACGACCAAATGGTGGCCGGATTATTTTAAATCGGCTAATTAATGAGCGGGGTATTGACCGGACTTGTTATCCGGACAAAGATGATTTTGATTCTAAGTGATAAATCGATCAAGCTTTATGCGGGGTATTGACCAGACTTGTTATCCGGACAAAGTTATTGAGAGTTATTTTCAAGTGTAAATCTGACAAAGTTCATTCTATGTGTTGTCCGGATAGTTGACCGGATTTGAAGTCCGGCTAAGTCAAAGTTGACCGGATTTGAAGTCCGGCTAAGTCAAAGTTGACCGGATTTGATGTAATGTTGTGTTTTCGATGAGAAATGTTATTTTATCATAAAAAGGAAGTTTTGAAAGAAATAATTTTTTATTGATAATAATTTTAATGCC
>NW_020201449.1:2276-18871 GCF_001531365.2 Cynara cardunculus var. scolymus
CGATAACCGGGTATATCTATTATACGACCATTGACTAAAATATGTCTATGGTTAACTAATTAGCGAGCTCCCGGAATAGTCGGAGCCATACCCAACCGAAAAAGGATGTTATCCAGGCGCATTTCAAGTAATTGTAGTAAAACCTGACCTGTTGACCCTTTTGCTTTTCCGACGATACGAACGTATTTAAGTAGTTCTCGTTTTGTAAGACCATAATGAAAATGCAGTTTTTGTTTTTCTTCTAAGAGAATACGATATTGGGATTTTTTTGCGGAACGCGATTGGTTTCTAAGATCACTTCCAGCTCTGGCCTTTTATTAGTTAGCCCCGGTAAAGCCCCCATGATGTGTATTTTTTTGAAACGAGGACCTCGATAACGTGGCATAAAGACTCCTTCTTCTTATTTATATTTAATTATTAGTTCTTATTGATGATAGGGACAATAGCTCAATGGTTGAAATTTTAACAAAAAAGTGAAGAGCTATGATTGACACTTTGTGTATCCCAATTATCATACAAATTAGATAAATCTTCAAGAACACAATTAAGAGAAGAGAGAGATTTTCACCAAGCTTTGAAATGATATTTCTTGAGAGAATATTACAAAGTGATTAGCAACAACTAACTACAATTAAGCTACTAAAAATCTATTTATACTAAAAAGGTAATAAATAACTATTACAAAATGAGAGAACTTGAATACAACATTTTAGCACAATCTTGAACCCAACAATCTCCCCCTTTGGATTCAAGTTCAAGACATTGTAAATCTTGACTTTCTTAGCCCAAGAAGTGTCTCAAGCCTACTTAAAGCACTCCGGTATTGCAACTTGTTGTCTAGCAGGTTCAGAGCATTAATGAGAAGATACCTTTCCTTCGAACTTATTTTCTCCGATTTTGCGGCTTTATCATTGTCAGCTTTAATCTTCCCTAGCGCCCGACGTACCATCCTTATAGTACCGTTACTGTACTTGTTCAGCTCACTGAATCTCATAAACTTCTTTATCCAACCTTCATCATCATAGATCACACCAAACTCCGGATCTTCAAGAATAATGTAAAGAGGATAGCCTTCAATATCTTCAAGTTCTTGATCTGGTCTTTTCAAATTAATAGTCTTCTGGTTATCTTCAAGACCCATTTGTATATCTAGAACCATCGATACTTTGACATGACTCTTCATATATTTCTTGATAGCTTCAAGAGCAATAACTGCTCCTTCTCTTCTTATAGTAAGATTCCGCAGTTCGTGATACATATGCTCCAGATCTTCTAAATAGAGATTCGAGAAATCAGCTTCACTAAACGTCCAGACACGTCCATCTTGTTTGTAACTGTAAACACTGGATACCAAACTCTAAGGAGTTTATTGGCATCAATTTGTTTGATGGACACAATACGATGTCTGGTCCGTACTTGACTAATCGGAAGGCGCTTAGCTTTGAGAAAATGCTTATATTCCAAACGATATTCTTGGGTTTCTTTATGAATCCCGAGAATTTTATCTGCACTAAGAGCTTTGCAGTGCCAAAGAAAGATGCCGAAATAGATGTCTTCCAGGTAAGGTTCTCTATTCCGTGCTCTGGCATAACCTGGAACATTGGCTCGAATTGCAAACGACACGTAATTCTTAGTAAATATTTTTGTAGGATCATATGTCGTTCTTGGAGTTTCTGAAGCACCATGATCAACTACAGTACACTGAAATGTTTGTAAATATGGGAACCTGATGTATGCTATAGTATGGTTTTTGATTATTAGTTCTTATTAGTATTTGGTATTGGGTTGTTTTATTTGGTATCAGAGCCTTGGTTTAAGAGATCTAGGTATTTTTCCTGTTACTTAGACTTAAACTCGATGTGTTTGATTATGTGATATCAATCGGCAACCACAAGAGAAGGTTAGGGAGAAGAGGAAAGGRGATGCAATACTAGCTTATTTTTGTATACCTAAATTTGTTGGAATCCAAAATCGTCCAACGCCAAGGTTTACTGATAGAGCATGTGCTTGATGTCATAGAATACATCAGGGAGAGTGTAACAATGACCCACATAAGTGTTTTAAATGTCAAGAATCAGGCCATTTAGCAAAAGATTTTCGGATGTTACGAAGATGTTTTACGTGTAACTCTTCTCAACATATTAATGTTGACTGTCCCTAAGCAAAGGATGGGGATCTGGTTATACCGGGGGTAATCCTCTCAATCGGGGGCCAATGATAAATCGCAATTTTCCTGGCATTCGTGGAGAAGTAAGACGTAAAGAGGCAATGGCAAGGGGACGAGCCTTTCAGATGACGAAAGGTGAAGCTAAAGAAAACCCCGAAGTGGTGCTAGGTACATTCTTTGTTAATTCAGTATGTGCCAAAGTTTTATTTGGTTCCAGTGCAAATCTTTCTTTTGTGTCGCCTTCATTTGTTGGATGCGCATGTTTAAAGTCTAAGATACTAGATAATGTTTTGATAGTAGAAACAACAAATGATATTGAAGTCTTGATTAAGGAAGTTTTTTATGATTGTTCTATATCAATAGAGGGGTGTGAGCTACCCATTCAACTTTTTCTTGCCGTTAAGGAAATTTATTATAATTGTGGGTATAGATTGGTTAGCCAAAAACCAATCTAATATAATCTATAATATGAAAATGATTCATATAGATTTTTCGGGAAGGGACATGTTATAATCTATGGCGATAGATTTTTCGGGAAGGGACATGTTATAATCTGTGACAATTTTCTCACTTATGTGATTGATATAAAGAAAGAAAAGAATAATATGGAGAACATTCCTATTGCAAGTGAATATCCAGAATTGTTTCTGGAAGATTTATCAAGTTTACCTCCTGATAGATCGATAGAATTTCATATCGAGTTGTTACCTGGAGCTGCGCGAGTTGCTCGTGCACAGTATAGATTAGCTCCATCTGAATTGAAGGAGTTAATGTCATAGCTGAAAGAATTGCTCGATAAAGGCTTCATCCGACCAAGTATATCTCGGGTTGCACCGGTATTGTTTGTAAAGAAGAAAGACAGATCGATGAGAATGTGTATCGATTATCGTGAGTTAAATAAGTTGACAATCAAGAACAAGTATCCACTCCCAAGAATTGATGATTTATTTGATCAATTGATTGGTCCAGTTACTTCTCAAAGATTGACTTACAATCCCATTATAATAAGCTAAAGATGCGAGAAGAAGATGTGTCGAAGACAACATTTCGTACAGGCTATGGCTACTACGAGTTCCTGGTTGCCGTTTGGACTTACAAACGCACCAACGGAATTCATGGACATGATGAATAGGGTGTGCCGTTCATATCTCGATAAATTTGTTATTGTTCTTACTGAGGATATATTGATATACTCTCGATCTGAGGAAGAGCACGCGAATCATTTGCGACTGATTCTAGAACTTTTGAAATAAGAAAAGTTGTACGCAAAGATGTCAAAATGTGAGTTCTGGTTACGAGAAGTCCAATGTCATGATCATTTCATTTCTTATGTGGTATTAAAGTGGATCCACTTAAAATTGAAACATCGAGAAGTGGGAAGCACCGAAAACACCAACATAAATCAAGAGTTTTCTTGTGTTGTAAGGTTATATCGAAAGTTTATACAAGATTTTTCTCGTATTGCTACACTACTAACCGGACTAACAAAAAACAATGTGAAATTTGAATGGAAATAAGTACAAGCTGAAGCTTTCTAAATGTTGAAAGATAAGTTGTGTAGAGCGGGAATTCTATCCTTACCTGATGGTACGAAAGATTTTGTAGTTTATAGTGATGCCTCAAAATTGGGTTTGGGTTGCGCGTTGATGCAACGTGGAAAGGTTATCTCTTACGTCTCAAGGCAGTTAAAGGATCATCAATAACAATATCTTACCATGACATGAAGCTGGCGGCCGTAGTATTTGCTTTGAAAATCTGGAGACATTACTTATATGGAACTAAGTGCCAAATTTTTACTGATCATAAAAGTTTGTAGCATTTCTTCCATCAGAGAAATTTGAATACGCACCAAAGACAATTGTTGGAACTGGTTAATGATTATGATTGTGAGATCTTGTATCATCCAGTCAAGACTAATGTGGTAGCTCACGCTTTAATCCGTAAGAAAAGAGTGGTACAATTAAAGCTTTAGCATTAAGAACTGTATTATTGTTGAGCATTTTACGAAGAATTGCGAAGATCTCAAGCTATGAAAGAAGACAATATTAAGCAAGAGCGACTTGGTGGGTTGTTGATCGAGTTAGTAAAAGACATTGGAGAATTCTTGTGTTTTAGAATAGAGTCTGAGTATTGTGTTATCTTAATCTCAGAGAAAGAATTCTGAGTGAAGCTCACAAATCTCGTTTTTCTATTCACCCGGGTACGAATAAAATGTATAGTGATATGAAACAGTTCTATTGGTGGCCAGGGATAAGAAGGATATAGCGAGTCATGTTGATMAGTGTATGACTTGCATGCAAGTGAAGATAGAGCATCAACGACCCTACGATAAGTTACAATCGTTAGAAATTCCGATTTGAAAATGGGATCACATCACTATGGATTTTATAAAAAAACTACCTAGAACACTAAAAGGTTCTGATGCTATATGGGTTCTCGTGGATTGATTATGTAAGTCTGCTCATTTCTTACTGATGAAAGAATCGTATTCTATTGACCGACTAGCGAATTGTATATTCATGAAATGGTAACATGTTAGAGTGTCTCGTTGTCAATTATTTATGATCGAGATAGTCGGTTCATGTCTAAGTTTTGGAAGAGTTTCCAAAGAGAAATGGTCTCGCAAATAAGGTTGAGTACGAATTATCGTCCACAGACCGATGGACAAAATGAATGAATGATCCAGACACTCGAAGACATGCTTTGGGCATGTGTTATTGACTTTGAAGGATCATGGGATAAGCATTTACCATCAATTGAGTTCGCCTACAATAACAGCTATCACTCGAGTATTCAGGCGGCACCTTTTGAATTATTGTGCAGGCGAAAATGTCGAACACCATTGTGTTGGAATGAAGTAGGCGAGAAACAGTTGGTTGGACTTGATATAGTTCAGCTGACGGCGGATAAAATTAACCAGATTCATGAACGAATGAAAGTAGCACATGATCGGCAAAAAAGTTATGCTGATAAACATCGTAAGCCGATTGAGTTTCAAATTGGTGATAAAGTTATGTTGAAAGCATCACCCTGGAAAGGAGTTATCCATGTTGGAAATAATGGTAAGTTGAGCCCACTGTATATTGGACCGTTTCCTATCCTTGAACGGGTTGGAGAAGTGGTGTACAAACTAGAGCTTTCTATAAAGTTAAGTGGTATTCATAACACTTTTCATTTATCAAATATAAGGAAGTGTTTAGCAAACCTAGAAGTAGCTATGCCACTACGAAAACGCAAAATTGATGAAAAGTTGTGCTTTGAAGAGACCCCTGAAGCCATTATAGATTTCAAAGTAAAAGCATTGAGAAATACAGAGATTAAATTAGTAAAAGTTTAGTGGCGTTATCCTAAGGGGCAAGAAGCCACTTGGGAACCCGAATATGAGATGTGATTAAAATATCCTCATTTGTTTGTTTAATGGAATTCTAGGACGAAATTTTTCTTAGGGGAGGATATTGTAATGTTCTGTTTTGATTAATGAGCTACTCAGATTTTAAATTTTATATTAATGGAAAAGTGAAGGGTAAAATCTTTTAAGTTGCTGAAAGTTAGGGGACTTAAGAGGTATTTTATCTGTCCTCCTAGTGATTTGGAAATTTGGTCAAATGATATTGTGAGGGGAGGGTGCATGGGCATGCACCGCCTCAAACCCCCCTGCTTTTATTAACATACTATACATAGTAAATAATAGGATACTGAAAAAGGTTTCTAGGAAAAACTTTGGCAAGTATGTTTAAGAAAGAGAAGGAAGAAGACATTCATTGAGGTCTTAGAAAAAGGTGAGTTTTTACAAAGTTTTGATATATATGAGTTATTATGCTTCATATATATTACCATATTCATGATGATATATTGGTATCAAACTAACATGTTACCAAGGTTGTTACTAATTTTCATCGCCCAATGTGTTGTCCGGATTGGACCCTCATAGCCCAATGTGTTTTCCAGATTGGACCCTCATTGCTCAAGTGTTGTCCCGATTGGACCTTCATCGTTCAAGTGTTGTCCGAATTGGACCCTCATCGCTCAAGTGTTGTCTGGATTGGACCCTCATCGCTCAAGTGTTGTCCAGATTGGACCCTCATCGCTCAAGTGTTGTATGGATTGGACCTTCATCACTTAACTATTGTTTGGATATGATATTCATTGCCTAGGGTGGTATCTAGATGAGGATGTTTATCACTCAGTATAGCTCAGTGTGTTCCCGGATCAGGGTGTTTCAAACATTAGGCAATAAACCTGTTTATTATTAATAAATGACAACAAATGACGGTGTAACTACGAAAGATGGCGGTGTAACCGCGATAGATGGAGGTGTAACCATGATAGATGGCGGTTTAACCGCGATAGATGTTTGATAATTATATCATTTAAAATCAGATCTGAACTTTATTAAAATATAATGACATATTTGATTTACAGGAGGGAATTCACTCACTAGACCTTCTGGTCTAACCCTCAGTCGTTGTAACAATTCATTTTGTAGGTCATCCAACATTGAATCAGTCTTTAACACAAGTAAGTGTTCTTATGAAAATCGGATCAGATTTCTGTGTCTATGCTTAAATCCAATGTTTTATATCGGTGGGATGTTGAATCTTTATATCGTTTGTGATAGATTCAAGGAACAATTCTGTTCTTAAGCGACTATAAGCCAATTGGTTAAGGTAGAGGAAGGAGCCGAGGCAGGATCAAAGGAAGGGACGATGAAGAGGGCAAAGTAGTTATCCTGAGGTTCATCCATATCAAGGTGAATCTATTCAGGAAAATATTAATGAGGAACCAATTCAACATCGTGAGTATGTTACTTGGGATACGTTGCTGAACAAATGAGCAAATTATGAAATACATTGACTTCTATTTTAGGAGTACCTTCCAGAGTAGAAACAAAACGATTAGAAATTAATCTGCAAGTCTAATCTTCAAATACAAAGGGGGTGATATCAATGTTTCTGACTTGCAAACCCACAACTTTTTCAGGAGAAAGAGATCTTGTAAAGGCAATGTGCTTGTTAAAAGATATTGAACCAGTTTTTAATACAAGTAAGTGTTCTTATGAAGATCGGGTCAGATTTGTTGTGTCTATGCTTAAATCCAATGCTTTATATTGGTGGGACGTTGAATCTTTTGCAGAACCCAATATTTTACAATCTATCTCTTGGATAGTGTTTGTGGATAGATTCAAGGAACAATTTTTCCCTAAAGTGGAAGTAAGACAACTGGAAGAGGAATTTTGAAGTTAGAGCAGAAAAATCAAACTATAATGGAGTATATAGAGAATTCTATTGAACACTCCCATTTTTCTAAACAATACATATCATCGGAGTCTCGTAAAGTTAAAAGGTATATTGTGGATTGAAACCTTCCATCAGAGAATTTGTGATTGCGATGAATCCTGTTACATTCCCATTGGCAGTAGGCACAGCTGAAACAACCAAAAGAAATAAGAACAAGCAGTGGGAAGAAAAAGGTAGTAGAAAAGAGAAGTGGGAGGGGGTCTACGGTAGAGTTTAGAAGAGCAAAATTTGTGAAAACAGAGAATCATCCAGTTCTGCGATTCAATGAACGATCATGTGAAAGATGTCAACATATTCAACAAGGTGACTGCAATATTAATCAAAGAAAATGCTACAAGTATGGGGAACTGGCGCATTTGTCTAGAAATTTTCAGATGCCCCAACATTGTTTTCAATGTAATTCTCCTGATCACATCAAGTTGGAGTGCCCTCAGTTAAAGAATCCGAGATTGACTCTTGGTGGAAACACTTCAAGTACTTGTGGGGGAATCAACATTAAGAGGGGTGAATCTGATAGGGTGACAGAGCGATCTTTTCTGATGTCGAGGGGGGAGGCAGAGGAAATTCCTGACGTGGTAACATGTACGTTTCTGATAAACTAAATATATGCAAAGGTGCTATTTGATTCCGGTGCAAATTGTTCGCTTTTATCGCCTTTATTTGTTGGGTTTTTGTACATGAAATTTGTTCCCCTTGACTATGCCTTAGTAGTTGATACTGCTAACAATAGTCAACCATCTGTTACCTATGTGTTTAATGACTTCCAAATAAAGGTTGAGGGTTTTGTGTTATCAATCCTATTATTCCTGATGCCGATAAGGGAATTCGATATAGTGATCGATATAGATTGGTTGGCAGCAAATCGGGAAAGTATTGTGTGTAATAAAAAGATGATATGTATTGAACTACCATGGAAGGGACCAATTTTGATTTAGCAAAAAAGAAAAGAGTTAAACGATTAAAGCCACTGCGTTATGAGGAAACTTAATCCCTAATATTCGTACCGAGATCTTGAGATGTCAAATCAAAACAATTAGAGAAGAAAATATCAAAGCTAAAAGAGTTGGAGGAATGTTAGCAACCCTGATSCAGAACGATAGAGKAATTCTATGTTTCCAAGATAGAATCTGGGTGCCAAGTTTTGGGAATAACAGCGAGCTAATTCTAGACGAAAGTCACAGTCTCGATACTCAATTCACCCGGGTACAAATAAAATATACAAAGATTTATAACCATTCTATTGGTGGCAGTTGTTGAAGAAAGATATTGCAAAATACATGGGATGATGTTTGACATGACTACAGGTAAAGATTAAACACAACGACCATATAGGAATTTGCAATCTTTGAAACTTTCTATGTGGAAATGGGATCATATCACAATGTAATTCATCATAAAACTGTTGCAAACTCCAAAGGGATAAGATGCCATTTGGGTTATTGTAGATCATTTGATGAAATATGTGCGCTTTCTACTGATTAAAAAGAATTATCCATTAGAAAGACTTTCAAAGATCTACATCGAGGAAATTGTGACTCGTCACGGTGTTCCTTTGTCAATCATTTCAGATAGGGACAACCGATTTACCTCAATGTTTTGGGAGAGCTTTCAAAAGGCCCTGGGATCTCATATTCGATTAAGTACAACGTACCACCCTCAGACTGACAGGCAGAGTGAGAGAACGATTCTAACCCTCGAAGATATGTTAAGAGCTTGTACCATCGACTTTGGGGGATCATGGAAGAATCATCTGTCTTTGATTGAATTTTCTTATAATAGCAGTTATCATTCCAATATCTAAGTGACACCGTATGAAATTCTATATGGCAAAAACTGTAGAACGCTGTTGTGTTGGAATGAGTTGGGGGAAAATAGTTGGTTGGTCTGGAGATTGTTTAGATAATGACTGAAAAGATAGATCAAATTCAAGAAGGAATAAAGATAGCTCAGGATCGAAAAAAAAGGCTATGCTGACAAACGCTGAAACCGATTGAGTTTCTAGTAGGAGATTTCGTAATGTTGAAAGTTTTTCCATGGAAAGGTATTCTACGATTTGGGAAAAGAGGTAAAATCGGTCCAAGGTATATTGGGCCATTCAAAATTTGTAAAAAAGTTGGTATAGTAGCATATCAATTAGAGTTGCCAGAAGAACTTGACGCTATGCATAACACTTTCCACGTTTCAAATATATGAAAGTGTTTATCTAATCCAAATATGGACATACCACTACCTGAAGTTCAGATTGATAACCAATTGAACTTTGTGGAAACCCCAAAGGCCGTATATGATTGGAAGACAAAGATATTGAGAAATAAAGAAATCAATCTAGTGAAAGTCTAGTGGGGATTTCATAAAGGGCAGGAGGCTAGTAGGGAACTAGAATCATAAATGAGAAGTAAATATCCGCAGTTGTTTGATAGAATGAATTTAGGACGAAATTCTTTTGAGAGAAGGATAATGTGATAATCAGGTTTATCGATTATAAAGTTTGAGGTTGCTTTTGAATAATGGTGGAGAGTTGAAGGGTTGTTTTGATAATATGCTTAAAATGTTTTTTTAACTTATCCATAGCCTTATATGTTATATACATGTTATATGAGATATTTTCATTATCTCTTGAGTCTTGGAAAAGAGAGAAAAGAAGAGGTTTTTCTGTGTGTTCTTTCGGTTCAGAGCAAAAAGACGAAGAAGAAACTAATTTATGTGATTTTTAACTGAAATTGTTATTGTTTATCATCCTCATCTCATTCTGATTACATGGTGAGACTTTGTAACAATCAACCCGAAGTGGAACTTCATGCACATTCTTTTGTGAAGTTGAGTGGAATATAGTCCAGTGTGCAACAATGTTTCTTACATCTGAATGTGTTAGTCTGCATTTTATATTATGCAAAAAATATATTATGTGTGAAACAAAGTAAAGTTCAACACAAAAAATATATAATTTGTTTAAAGAACAAACCATTACGCCTTCATTTGTGAACATTTGAGATGGCATAGTCGTAGAAATAGGAGCGTCCTTCCTGATACAAGTATATAATTAATCTCTAAAGATTGTCGAGTTCTCTTTGACAATCTATCAAAGTGGTTGCTTGTTGCAAGAGTTTCATGTGAAGTTGGGAGACCACTTGTCAAAGAATTCTGAAAAGTACGTGTTTATACAAATATTAGATATTTTTAAAAACCGTCACCATAGCATGAAATATAGTGACGTAAATCATTCAAAAACGTCAATGTAGCTTGAGATATGGTGATGTAAATATTTTAATACCATTACAAAAGCATGACATTGGTGACCAAAATCTTTCAAAAACCCTAATCATACACTACCTTTTGGTGACACAAATTTTGCAAAACCGTTGCCATAAAACTTGGTAACTTTTGGAAATGATTTCCAAAGAAAAGTTGCTATATTTATTTTAGTTTTGGTAACGGTTTTTTAAAATCGTTATGACATACGGTTTAGACAAAAATCATTACTAAAGGGTCTTGCATGACAACGGTTTTTTAAAAACTATTACAACTTAAAGCAACAGTTTTTAAAAACCATCCGACCCTGTTATCTTAGGGGACCTTCTATTAACATTTTTATCTAAACCATTGCTTTATGTTTCTATGTGTTTGTTAATAGTAACATTTTTTATAAAAATTGTTACTACAACAATTCTTTAAGTTTTGTCACTTTTCCAACGGTTTTCTATCAAATCGTTACAAACCGTCACAAAAATCCATTTTTTTTACTAGAATTGGAGACAACATATGTCAAGGTATTCAATATAATTAAATTTAGAAGGTGTTAGAGGGGATAAGATTAAGAAATATCCGATCGGTGAATCATGTGATGATGTTCTTATTGGTGAAGATGTTAATAATGGTAACAAGATTTGAGTGTTGCCTTCTAGTAGAAAGGAAGGGATAGGAGTCAGAATGCTTAAGGAAGGCATTGTGTGGGTTAGATGCCATAAAATGTTGATATCATAGACTAGTATGATATCAGAATTTATTTCTCTCTCTCTAACTCTCTTGCCTTTCTCTACAAAACTAAATCTCATCTCTAAACCAAAAAAAAATCTTGTTAAATCTCTTAGTTTTTAAAGAATTGATGTTATAATTAGAACTAGGAGCTCAAGATAAGGTATATCTATAGTTAATTTTTGTGATTTCTGTTACCTTGGGGTAAATAAGTTAAACATTGAGTTTATTCATAATTCATAGGTTAAAAGTTTTCGATTGTGACATGCCTCATCTTATGCTTAATAGAATTGTGGTGCAGTGCGGTGCGGTCCGGGGGGGTTTGAGTGAGAGAGAGAGAGAGAGAAAGGAAATTGTAAAAACCAATTAACTCAATTTCTATTTTTTTTGTCAAAAATACCTTTTTCCCCTAAATTTTCTGAAATTTTTAAAAACAATTTTCACAAAGGTTTGTTATAGACTTTAGCGCGTGTTTGTTGCTAACAAAATCTTATTTTCAAACATTTATGTCCCAAAGAATTGAACTTTGATTTCTATTTTTGTAGATAGATGAACCCAAATATCGATATTTCAACTAAGAATTTTTTGCTTGTTTAACGTTAGGGTCCTCGTAATGTCAATTTTTATGCATGAGGTCTTTTGCACTAACTGTGTTAACCAAGTTTTGTTAAGTTATAGACATTTTTGTCATTTTAATTGTTAGCTAAAAATCATTTTAACAATGCCTAATCAAATGGTACCTCATCAGCGCTCCCCCCCTCACCTGTCATTTTCTTTGGCCAGCTGCAACCTAAATCAACCAAACAACAACCTTATATCTAAATTTGAATCCCTAAATCTATATAAAAGAGGGGCAACTCCATCAAATCTTCCAGATTATGAAGCTTCATTTTGCCGAAGGTTGAATTTAAAGATAGGAGCTTCTTCCCACCATAGATCTAGCTGATCGAACATTAGTACAAAACAAAACCCGAAACGAAAACCCACAACCACCAACTGTAACCACCCTCTACGGAACCCCAATCGTCGTTGTTGATGGATTGGCTATGAGTTGAGATTTAGGGAGTTTGGTGCTTTAACAATTTGCGAGAGTTGATAACTTGGGGTTTGTGAAACCCTAGGTGCCGGAGGAATTGATGATTTTGGGAGTTAAATCGTGTAAGGTGCGACAAATACGATGATTTGGGGTTGTGACCAGAATTGCAGTTACATGTTTATCGAGTGTTTTTTTTTTTTGGTGGGGGTGTGGAGGTTTTCACCAAAAGTTCTTATATACGGTGCATATATGTGTGTATATAAATTTATAATTTATGGTATACAAATAATACAAGTAGTTCATTTTTAAATTATTTTGAGAAAATAAAGAAAACCCTAAAAAGATATACGTACCTCTTACATCAACTTAAAAAGGCCATTAACGGTTAATGATAACGGAAGTTGTTGAGGTTTGTTTTGTTTTATCTCAGAGAAATCAAACAGATCAACATGATGAAACCAATTCTCCTCCTTCTCCTTCTATTCAGACAGATTCTAACTTAACGACAACTATTCAACAAGTTGTCGCGAATATGATCCCTTCTATAGTAGCTTAAACTGTGGAGGCTCTTTGTCAGACAAGTGAAGTACATCCTCTAAATATATGTTAGTGCTATGAATTTCGATGGTTATAATGTTATCTTTAGGGAGTTCTATTAGAGCTTTATACTTTAAATGATATATTTTGATCCGTTTTCGGTTGTGATAAGACTCATCTTAAGCTTAGTAGGATGAGATGTTAGAGAGAGAGAGACATGGTAAAAACCAATTAATTAAAAATGGAAGGTAGGTAAAATATGGATTTGCACTCAACACATCCTTTATTTAACAAATTCATATAAATCAGTAACTTTTACAAAGTAATACTAATAATTTTAACCCTTTTTATGTGGTAAATACAATCAAGTAAATTGATAGATTTACAAATTTATCTTTTAAGAAAAAATATGAATTTTTGGATAATTAAACAAATGATATGATACTAATATTTAAATGTTTAAATTATATAATAAATTAAGATGAAAGAAAAAAATCAAATAATTAAACTCACAAATCGCAACACGGTTAAAAAATTTATTAATACATTTAACGCATATGTTTAAAAAATAATAAACATTGTTTAAATTATTTGAAATGATACATTGTTTAACTTTTTACTTTTATAGACATTCAAATGTTTAAATTATTTAATAAGATGGATGAAGAAAGTAATAATCAAATAATTAAATTTACAATTAAATCAACGTGTTTAAAATTGTAAAACGCATTTGAGAGCATCATTCCATTAATTTTAAATTGATTTGGCTCCATTTCAATTTAGAAATTAAATTGTTGTACATTTTGACAATTAAATGCTTTTATTTGTTTCCAAAATTGGATAGTCTTATGCCTATAAAACCGAGAACATAATTTGCAAAAGTCACAAAACTTAAAACACCACAAAATAATTCATGGCGAAAAATATGCACCTAAGGAGATTCATGGTTGTTATCTTGGTTTTAACAACCATGATCGCATCCGCTATGACTGCAACTACGAGTACGTGCTTCTTTGACTACTTGGCTTCTTTTAACTCCTTTTAGTGTCTAGATCGATTTTTTTTTGTTTGTGTCACACTGTGTAGATCTATATATAGTTTTAATTGTTGGTATTATGGCAGGTGTTGGGAGTTATCATCCAGACGGGAAAGAGGATTGGATTTACTGCCTTGGAGTTTTGTGTGATGTAAGCAACCAGGGGTCAATAATTCAGTGCACAAACACTTGCAGTCCACTTGGTTTTAAGGCTGGAAAGTGTATTTCTCCAGGGAATACCGGTTCTAATGGTCATTGTTGCTGTTATAATCCACGAACTTAAATTAGCAAGTCATTATTTATGGGGATTGGATACAAATCCATAACCTTTTGTTATGCACGAGCACCTTTGGGATGGGCAAATACAAAGTATTTAATATGATAAATGCTCTTTCTTTTGATTATTGCATACTCCACTTCCGTTTCATTTTAATCAATACCATACATGCCTACTTGTGATAGAGCTTAATTGAAACAAAAACCTCTTACACAACCTTCATAATGGAAAACTACCGAAGTTATTCAAGAGATTCAACAGATAAAGCACTAAAAATTACCTTAATTTCATCAAACGTATGACTCATTAATTTCGTACTATATCGATTACAATATCTTTCAATAAAACCAAACACAAAACACAATCTGGATTAATTTAAAAAAAAAAAGTTTGATTAAAAATCAAATATAACATTTCTTTTTTGTCTTAATGGTTTTTCATTTTTTCCATGTTTAGGTGCTTTTCAAACACAAAACACAATCGGATACGAAGTTATAACAGTTCTTGTATATAGTGCATATATGTGTTTATGTATATAAATTTATAATTTATAGTATACAAATAATATAAAATAGTTCATTTTCAAAATCTTTTGAGAAAATAAAAGAAAACCCTAAAACGATATACATACCTCTTACATCAATGTAAAAAAGGCCATTAAGGGTCAATGATAACGGAAGTTGTTGATAGCAACCCTACTCATTGTAAAAATTCAATCATATGGACACGTTTCTTTAAGTTTTCATATTAGGGACATGCTCTATTAATTTCATGAAAAAATTTAAGTACGAAAAATGTAAGTAATTCACTATTTATATTATATATAAATAGTATATATATTACATAAACTTCTTTAATATTTTTAATGAAAAATGAATTAAAATAGTAATGGACTAAAATACCCTTGCCTTAACAAAGTTAGGCAAAGATCCTGATCTTTATCAAAATTGAAACATGTGACCCAACCGTTACTTTTTAGAGCCAAGCCGTATTTCACGAAACCACGAAAGAAAATTTGTAATTTCCTAGAATATTATATTATAATTATAAGTTTTTATTTTTTCATGACACGTGTCACAAAGTAATACTGTTAAAGAGTACGTAAACATATGGAGTTATATATAAAGAATATGTATTTGTTGGAAATGTTGATTGGATAATTAAAAACCAGAACCATATCATGTCGATTTTTTAATTATTATTTTAGTAGAATAATTAAAATATGTATAAAAAATGTAATTATGATAATTCTAAGGTATTTATGTGTAAATGTATTTACATATAATTTTATTTAGATTATACAATTATATAAAACTCTATTAGATTTGATGARCCTYAAAGAAATRAACTTAAGGATTAAGGTAGGCTCGACCCATGTTCGAGAGTTATGGTCTATCTATCTATACTTCTCATTTCCAACATATAAATAAGGTGATAGAGCCTAAGCCTAACGAGTCAATCCATTAGGATACTTTTAGGTTACCAAATAAACATTAAAGAATCTGCAAAGTATCCTCATAAAGTATTCAAGTTGCAGAGGTCTATTTTTGGAATTAAACAATCATATCATATTTGGAGTCTTCATTTCACGAGAAAATTAAGAAATTTGGTTGTATAAAGAATGAAGATAAACCTTGTGTACACAAATAAACAAGTGGGAGCATAATAGTATTCCTAATCCTATATGTCAATAACATGTTATTTTTTAAAAACGACATCCCAATGCTCGAAGGTAAAAAAGCTTGGCTAAGGAAGTATTTCACGATGAGGGATTTTGGAGAGGCATCATATATCATTGGTATAATGATCTATCAAGATAGATCTAAGTGCTTAATTGAATAAGCCAAATTACATATATTGACAAAGTCTTGAGATGCTTTAAGATGGATGGTTCCAGGAGAGGAAACTTATCAATGATACATGGTATATAACTGAGCAAGACTTACTATCCAGCTACAAAAGAGGAAGTGGATCCTATAAAGGGTGTTCCCTTTGATTTGGCCACAGGTTCTATTATGTACACCATATTATGTATATAGGTTTTTTGTATGCCCACTATAACAACCCGCAATTTCAGATAACAAATACCAGATATGTTGTACATTACACTTCATATTAGGGATACGCATTGGTTCTATACTACAATTTTATACAACTACCAGAAATCTACTACTAACAAATCTTCTTACAAATGATCCAAATATCATGAAGAGATCAAAAGCAGATTTCATAAATTTTCTTGACAAGCTTCACATATGAAACTTCAAATAATA
>NW_020201449.1:19156-40168 GCF_001531365.2 Cynara cardunculus var. scolymus
GACCATTATAGTCCTAACGCACCATGCTCCTATTGTGTAAGCCCGTTTCAAACCCAAGAATCTATATTCACACCGTATGTGTTAATTTCTAACATGTAAAATACTGTAATATAATTAACGATAATAATCCAAACATCAAATCAGGTATAAAATCAATGTAATAASCATTTGATAATATATGTATTTCAGTCCAAAAATGGTTAAAGAAAACTTACATGTACTAATTTCCAACAACATGTATTCAATTTCCATATCACAGTTAATGGTCATAATCTTACTATACCAAACCGGTATTAACAACGAGATAATAACCATTTTCATAATATATGCATTCCAGTTCGAAAATGGTTATAAGAAAAACTCACCTTGATCACGACAAATGAGAAAATAAACTTTAAACAATACGCGTTTATAAAAAACGAACATGAATTCCAAACTCAACACTTGAATCTGAATCAAATAGGCACACATCACCATCTAAACACATAGACTTCACCATAACCTTTAACAAGCTTTAAGTCACATAAAGATACGCTAAAAAACCCCAAAACAACACAAAACAAAAATTGAAAACTGCAAAACAGTGGAGAAAGAGAGTTGTTCGATTTTTAAACCCAGTTAATACTCTTTTCAAACCAGTTTTCAACCACACTCAAATCAGATCTTTTAGAGTTATAAAACTTCTCTAAATTCTTTTATTTTGGGCTACAAATATTTCCCAAACATAACTTTAACACAATACCAATTCCATCTAATCAAAATCCCAAATATTCACCAAACTTTCTTGAGCGTACTCATCAATGGAGGAAACCCCCGAAACTCTCTATAAAAATAAATAAATTTCAGATATTAATTCTTTTACAGTATACCAAACTCATGGAATCGATTTCATCAAAACTCAAATTAAAAATTGAATCCTTTAACCTCAAACAGAAGAAAAATCAAATCCTTAATTAAAATACTTTAACTTAAAAGCTTCAAGGGAAAGAAACCATACCTTAACAAACAAGTTCCTTAGAACCAAAAACATTCAAATAACAATGGATATGACTAATCCAGGAGTTATACCTTTCTTTGATGTGTATTCTCTATTCCTAATGGTTATGGTACCGAAAATACTGTTAAAGCAAAGATTCGACAAGGAATGAAAATCTGCCTCTCGGTGTATGATACCTAAATGGAAGAAAAATCTGGATTAAACCCTTATTTATCTTAACCTAAGGTTAATTTAATTTGCCTAAAGGGAGCAAAATTGTTTGAACACTTATTCTTATTAGTCTTGATTTATTTTTGTTAGGTTTAAGTCTGACGAGAATAATATTTGTGATAACTGGATCCTGGTTATTACACAAGGTAATTAATATGTGATTATTTGATTAAATGATTTCGTGATTGCATGATAAAATTTTATATTTGATCATGCTGGTATGTGAAAATGTGCATAATATGAAATGCATATGTTATATATATATATATATATATATATATATACATAATATATGTATGCATGCATGTGTGTGTGCATATGTGCATAAGTGTATAATATATTGTCAATAAGAAAAAGGGGCTGTTAGCCGACTTCCCTGATTTGGAAAGTATAAAAGGGAGGTTGAGCCTCCATACTTTCTCTTCTTGCTTTGGCAAAGTTGTGCGATTTAAAAAGAGAAGAGAGTTGACCGAATTATTCTTGGCTGAGGTTTCAAATTGATTTCAAGTGTTTGATTTCAAAAGATTGATAAGGTGAGTAATTTCTTAACTCTTTTGCATAAAAATTATTATTGGCTTTGTATGAATCTTGTTTATGTTTGAAAGAAATCAGTCTTTTGTTTTAAGTATTTTATCCGGATATTAAACCGGACAAGGTTTGACCGGATTGTTTTAAACCGGACAAGGTTTGACCGGATTGTTTTAAATCGGTCAAAAGTTAATAATGTGTTGTCCGGATTATTTTATAAATCGATGAGAGGTTGAGCGATTTAGCCTTAAATCGCCTAAGTGTTGAACGGTTTAGCCTTAAACCAGTTAAGTGTCGATCAGGTTATGATTGGTAAGAAAGTTATCTTTTTGAACTGAGAAGTAAGAATACGACCAAATGGTGGCCGGATTATTTTAAATCGGCTAATTGATGAGCGGGGTATTGACCGGACTTGTTATCCGGACAAAGATGATTTTGATTCTAAGTGATAAATCGATCAAGCTTTATGCAGGGTATTGACCGGACTTGTTATCCGGACAAAGTTATTGAGAGTTATTTCCAAGTGTAAATCGGACAAAGTTCATTCTGTGTGTTATCCGGATAGTTGACCGGATTTGAAGTCAGGCTAAGTCAAAGTTGACCGGATTTGATGTAATGTTGTGTTTTCGATGAGAAATGTTATTTTATCATAAAAAGGAAGTTTTGTAAGAAATAATTTTGTATTGATAATAATTTTAATGGTTGCGGTTTATTTGAAAATATTATGTGAAAATATTTTGATGTGGAAATAAGGGTGGCAAATCAAGAAGAGGTGTGTACCATGGGAATAAGGGTGGCATATCAAGGAGAGGTGTACCATGGGATAAGGGTGACATATCAAGGAGAGGTGTACCATATGATAAGGGTGACATATCAAGGAGAGGTGTACCTTTGGATATAAGGGTGGCATTTGTATGTGTATTGTATGATATAACTCATTCTATTATATCCTTTAAGACTACCGTGGTCCGGAGTCTTTATTTCTTTGTGACTTAAAGATTTAGGGTCAAGGTTCTTATTGGAAATCATAGTTTGGATGTTATTGAGGANGAAGCTTTATATAACCTTGTTTGGTTAAGAAAAGGTTTAAAAGTGGCATTATGTGGAACCTGATTGGTTCAGAGTTTTGAGATTTGAATAAGCGGAATGCTTKGCTTGATAAATGGAAAAGATCTGGTATTACGTTTCTATTTATTCATATATTTGTTATATATATGAAATGATATTTTTTTCTAAAGGTTTTGGTGATTTTTTTCACCCTGCAATAACATAAATARGGTATCTCACTAGACCTTTCGGTCTAACCCTCGTTTTTTGTGATTTGAATTATGTGTTGCAGGAGGTTCAGTCAGTAAGGGGAAGGAAAAAGTTTAATATGTTCTTTTATGCGCTTCTGCTTGAAGATCAGTTTTGATTGATTAGTACAAGAAATGTATTTTGAATTTTTAGACCTTGTATTTGGTCATGTAAATTCTTGTACTAAGGGACCTGAATGGAATAATATCATGTATTTCTTTTGTATGAAATATGTGTTACATGCAATGTGTGGGCTGGGGCGTTACAATATTCTACAATTAGCAATTCATTTATTTCAAACCGACCCATTTACTATCTATTATATGATTGACTAATCTTTTATATTGGAATGGTTGAAAAGTCAWATGGTTTGGCAATTCCTCATGGAGGGATGCATCGAGAGAATTTTGAATTAGAACTCTAGATTTTTGTTCATYCCTCGCCGCAATAGTATCTCGGGTTTTGCAACGATAACCGGGTATATCTATTATACGACCATTGACTAAAATATGTCTATGGTTAACTAATTAGCGAGCTCCCGGAATAGTCGGAGCCATACCCAACCGAAAAAGGATGTTATCCAGGCGCATTTCAAGTAATTGTAGTAAAACCTGACCTGTTGACCCTTTTGCTTTTCCGACGATACGAACGTATTTAAGTAGTTCTCGTTTTGTAAGACCATAATGAAAATGCAGTTTTTGTTTTTCTTCTAAGAGAATACGATATTGGGATTTTTTCGCGGAACGCGATTGGTTTCTAAGATCACTTCCAGCTCTGGCCTTTTATTAGTTAGCCTCGGTAAAGCCCCCATGCTGTGTATTTTTTTGAAACGAGGACCTCGATAACGTGGCATAAAGACTCCTTCTTCTTATTTATATTTAATTATTAGTTCTTATTGATGATAGGGACATAGCTTAATGGTTGAAATTTTAACAAAAAAGTGAAGAGCTATGATTGACACTTTGTGTATCCCAATTATCATACAAATTAGATAAATCTTCAAGAACACAATTAAGAGAAGAGAGAGATTTTCACCAAGCATTGAAATGATATTTCTTGAGAGAATATTACAAAGTGATTAGCAACAACTAACTACAATTAAGCTACTAAAAATCTATTTATACTAAAAAAAGTAATAAATAACTATTACAAAATGAGAGAACTTGAATACAGCATTTTAGCACAATCTTGAACCCAACAATCTCCCCCTTTGGATTCAAGTTCAAGACATTGTAAATCTTGACTTTTTTAGCCCAAGAAGTGTCTCAAGCCTACTTAAAGCACTCCGGTATTGCAACTTGTTGTCTAGCAGGTTCAGAGCATTAATGAGAAGATACCTTTCCTTCGAACTCATTTTCTCCGATTCTGCGGCTTTATCATTGTCAGCTTTAATCTTCCCTAGCCCCCGACGTACGATCCTTATAGTACCGTTACTGTACTTATTCAGCTCACTGAATCTCATAAACTTCTTTATCCAACCTTCATCATCATAGATCACACCAAACTCCGGATCTTCAAGAATAATGTAAAGAGGATAGCCTTCAATATCTTCAAGTTCTTGATCTGGTCTTTTCAAATTAATAGTCTTCTGGYTATCTTCAAGACCCATTTGTATATCTAGAACCATCGATACTTTGACATGACTCTTCATATATTTCTTGATAGCTTCAAGAGCAATAACTGCTCCTTCTCTTCTTATAGTAAGATTCCGCAGTTCGTGATACATATGCTCCAGATCTTCTAAATAGAGATTCGAGAAATCAGCTTCACTAAACGTCCAGACACGTCCATCTTGTTTGTAACTGTAAACACTGGATACCAAACTCTAAGGAGTTTATTGGCATCAATTTGTTTGATGGACACAATGCGATGTCTGGTCCGTACTTGACTAATCGGAAGGCGCTTAGCTTTGAGAAAATGCTTATATTCCAAACGATATTCTTGGGTTTCTTTATGAATCCCGAGAATTTTATCTGCACTACGAGTTTTGCGGTGCCAAAGAAAGATGCCGAAATAGATGTCTTCCAGGTAAGGTTCTCTAATCCGTGCTCTGGCATAACCTGGAACATTGGCTCAATTGCAAACGACACGTAATTCTTAGTAAATATTTTTGTAGGATCATATGTCGTTCTTGGAGTTTTTGAAGCACCATGATCAACTACAGTGGAAGGTTCAGAAGGAACCTGATGATCACTCTGGAATGGAAAGATCAGATCATCTTCATTGATGTCAGCTTCAAAGTCAAAGTACATTCCAGATGACTCATCAAAGTTATCAATGTCTTCACCAAAGTCTTGAACTCCACCCAGTTCTTTAGAAAAAGCTTCATTAAAGCCCACACTGGCAGACAAATCTAAAAGCAACCTTGTCTTTACTGTGGAGTCCGCCGTCTTTTCAACCATTGGCTCGATCATAGGATTTGTATCCATGGCTATTTCCTCTTCAACTATTATCGAGCCTGTAGTCCTCTCCCTTGTTCTTTCTACAACAAGACTTTCAACATTAGCCACTTCAGAATCTGGCTCCCTTTCAACACCTTCAGCATGAACAGACGACTCAGCCAACCTCTGTCTTTTTATCTCCCCCTCATGATGATCAGGATCGTCCAGATCATCATGCCTTCCTTTCCAGGAGGTGGCTTGAGCACGACACAAGTCTTCTAAGGTTGATACCCTTTCGGATAGAGCATCAATAGAATTCTTCAAGGCTTGAGTGTTGGATGTAATTAGCTTGCTAGCTTTTGAGAAATTAGCAGCAACTACATCTTGGAATGCCAAAAGCTCTGAGGCCCGAACAGTTGGGTTTTCATCTACAAGTTGTCGAAGGAGCCCAACCAAATCTGTATCTGTCGCATCAGGATTTTGAGAAGACATAAGCTTTGCATACAATAACGATTTGAGCTCATCCACCGATTGTTCTTGTGCCCTCAAAGGTTCAGACACAGGTGGTGGTGACAGCACAGATGGTTGATCTTCAACTACAGGTTCTTTCCCTTCATCATTCTCTTCAAACTAAGAATTTGAGCTTCCATGTGATCCTGAACAGCCTTTAGGGTGCCATCCAAATACTCCCTTGACACAAAGTCGGGTAAACTCACACCTGGATCACTTAGATTACCAGTTGTAACAACAGTTGAAAAAACTTTTGTGCCTACGTTCAATGTTGGCGTGATATTAGCATTGGTAGAACTTTCGACCTATCCTAGTGGTAAGTCAATAGACTCCACTCTGGTCATTCTGGCAAGTTCACTAAGAACTGTAATTTGAGCAACAGATGCTCTTGACTCGTGTGTACCTAAGTGTATCAGCTCTAGACTCGAGGTGCACAGAATCAATGTCGTAGGTTGGGGCAGAGGCCTACTATCTTCAATATCCACATTCTCCGATTGAGAAGCAGATAGATTATATGCTAAGTCCCCATGAGAAGATAAAACAACTTCTTGTTGAAAAACATTTGAGTGACTGGGAGGGGTGTGCAAGTGCATAGCTGGGATAGCTATGTCTGTTTCAATACCAACATTCAACGAATGAATGTCGATAGCAGATGTGGGTGCCCGGCTAACTGTATCAGCTAGGATAGGAGCATTTTCTTCATTTTGAGCTCCACTCACACTCCCACTATCTTTTTCTCCTTCCCTTTCATTCATCCTCTCAGCATTTTCAACTTGTTCACCCTCATCTCCTTCAACTGGAATATCGTTCAGTAAACGATGCAGATCATCGTAGCTATCATCAAATTCATCAACATTGAAGGATAAAGAATGCAGACTTGGACAAGTCTGTAGACCTTGAATTTCAGGAAATATATCTTCAATGTTTTCAATAACTGCTCCCGCTTGAATATTTTGTGAAACCACCGGATGAGTAGTATTATCGGCACCATCATTATTATCATCATTATCATCATCATTATCAGTATCACCCTGAATTTCCTCATCATGAGATGTAGTATCTTCCGAGTTTGTTGAAGAATCTGTGGAAGTACTGTCAGTTGAAGTAATATGCTGATCAGAATCTTCCCATTCTAGATTACCCCTCTTAATTACATTTTCTCTTGGCTCACAACCCTGTTCAGGTAACCCGTGTTCCTGAACGCTCTCAGYTATGTCTAAACCCTCTCCCTCAGCTAAGGCATGGGTTGATCCCGGGGTAAGTTCAACCTGTTCTGGTTGAGCTATAGGATCTATCACTCTCCTATAATCTATTACACACTAAGCACTCTGATCAGTGTAGGCAAATAACTCAGGTGGGGTTTCCATTGTCGAATCCAAATCATCAACTTTAGTGTGTTGACGAATACGTGTCATGATGAACGATGGCCCAACTTCACTGTCTGCCCTGGCCGGAATGTCATCATTTGCGTTCATCATGGCTTTGATAATCAGTTGTAGAAATCTTTGAAATGACACAAACTTTCTTGCTTTTGATGGGAATCGTTTGGCATTGACCAACTCGACTAGTTCATTCCAGATGATAAGCGCATAATCGTAACGACATGTGAAAACAATGTCGTGGAAGAACTTCAGGAAGGGACTGCTGTAGGTATCAATTCTAGCAGTCTTGGATGTCAGGCACCGATTGAGGATAGAAAAGAGTAGGTGCCATACTGACGGAAGAAATCTTCTTTTGAACCGAGACGGATTAGTTAACTCTTGCGGGTATCCTAATCTCTTGATGTCTCTGCATAGCTCGTCATCGGTGACTAGCTGTTCAAATCCTGACGAGGTTGGTCTTGGTAGACGTAGAATTCTTTGAAGTCGTTTCAAGGTCAACCGACTTGTGTATTCGTCTACATTGTCTTCAAAGAAGTAAGTATCGCCATCTTTTGCAAGAGTAAGAGTGTTCCAAAATTGTTGAAGGTATACCATTGGGACAGAAACGTTAGCTGAAAGGGCATTCGAGATAAGGTGTCCACGAAGTATTTCAGGTATGATTTTGTATTCGGAGGGCATGTCAAAGTTGAAATGATGATTGTTTGGTTTTCTTTCGAGGTAGAAGCATTATGGGAATAGGGATTCATCTGGAATTGGGTTATTTGTTGGGTGGTTTGGGTTGTTAAGATTATCAGATCTGACGGAAGGAATGTGAGATTCCCCATCAGACTGGTTATTTGTTGGCCACCAATAAAAAGGTTTCAAGTCTCTGTACATCTTATTGGTACCTGGATGAATAGAATATCTGGATTTATGACTTTCATTAATATAGTCCTCCTGATATCTCCAAAACACGGTACCCAGATTCATCCTTGAAAGCACATAATTCCTTCATCGTTTAGTTCCAGAGTTGAAATTATCTTACCCAACCTTTCTGTTTTGACAAAATCTTCTTTCGTGGCTTCTTTCTGACATCTCAGAATCTCTTTACGAATATCAGGGACTAAGTTTATCATCATTGCTACTGCTTTAATAGTCCCACTCTTTTCTTTCCTTCTAAGAGCGTCAGCTACCACATTGGCTTTTCCCGAGAGGATTTCACAATCATAATCATTTACAAGTTCAATCCACCGACGTTGCCGCATATTCAGTTCTTTCTGGCTAAACAAATGTTGCAGACTCTTATGATCAGTATAAATCTGACATTTTGTTCCCAAAAGATAATGCCTCCAGATTTTCAAAGCAAATACCACCGCAACTAATTCCATATCATGAGTTGGATATTGCTTCTCATGATCTTTCAATTGTCTTGACGCATAAGAAATCACCTTTCCTCTCTGCATCAAAACATATCCCAATCCCAGTTTCGAGACATCACTGTATACCACAAAATCTTCTGATCCCTCTGGTAGAGTCAACACTGGTGAACTACAAAGATGATCTTTTAATACTTGGAAAGCCTTTTGTTGTTCTTCCTCCCACTGATATTTAACGTTCTTCTGAGTCAATTTGGTCAATGGCATGGCTATCTTAGAAAAGTCCTGAATGAACTTTCGATAATAGACTGCCAATCCCAAAAAGCTTCGGACTTCAGAAGGAGTTTTCGGGGCTTCCCACTTTTCAACTGCTTCTATTTTAACTGGATCTACCTTCACTCCTTCTTCTGATATAACATGACCCAAAAACTGAACTTCTCTTAACCAGAACTCACACTTGGATAACTTTGCGTACAACTTTTCTCTTTTCAACAACTCCAATATCAGACGAAGATGTTTTGCGTGTTCCTTTTCAGTCTTAGAGTATATAAGAATATCATCGATAAATACAATAACGAATTTATCGAGATATTCCTTACATACCCTATTCATCAAATCCATAAAGGTTGCGGGCGCATTAGTTAAGGCGAATGGCATAACTAAAAATTCATGACGCCCTTACCTAGTTCGGAAAGCTGTGGTAGTTATGTCCTCCTCCCTGACTTTTAACTGGTGATACCCCGACCTTAAGTCAATCTTGGAGAAATAACTTGCCCTCACCAGCTGATCAAACAAATCATCAATCCTTGGCAAAGGATATTTGTTCTTAATTGTTAACTTGTTCAATTCAAGATAATCTATACACATTCACATAGACCCATCTTTCTTCTTGACAAATAATACTGGAGCACCCCACGGTGAAGTGCTGGGTCTAATGATTCCTTTATCATTCAGATCTTTCAGTTGTGCAACCAATTCTTTCAATTCTGATGGAGCTAACCTGTACGGTGCCTTTGCTACTGGTGCAACCCCTGATATAAGATCAATTCAGAATTCAATAACTCGGTCTGGTGGCAATCCAGACAAATCCTCTGGAAAGACTTCCGGATATTCATTAACAATAGGAATTAATTCCTGCTTTCCTTTCTCTTTCTTCACATCAATTACATATGCCAAGCATCCCTGGCACTTCTTTCAGATACTTTTATGAGCTTTCATCACAGTTAAAATACTAGTATGGTGATTCTGACGATCACCATAAATAACAATTGTTCCTTGGTCTGGCAGAGTGATTCTGATCATTTTCTTATTGCAAACAATACTAGCCTGATACTTTGTCAACCAGTCCATACCCACCACTACATCAAATTCCTTCATCGGCATTGGAAATAACCGAATCGGTAGCCCACAACCCTCAATAACAAGAATAAAGTTATTGAATACTCTAGTAACATATTATTGACTATTAGCAGTATCAACTACTAATTCATCATCAAGTAACACAAAATTCAAACATGTAATTTGAGCAAACGATGGTGACACAAACGAAAAGTTTGCACCAGAGTCAAATAACACCTTAGCACGTATAGAATTCAGAAGGAAAGTACCTGTTACTACATCTGATGATTCCTCTGCCTCATTTTTTGTCATTTGGAAGGACCGTGCCCGTGCCCCTCCTTGCCCTCCTCTTGTTACAGTAGGTCTTCCTCAAGTACCAGACACATTACTTCCCATTGTCAGCTGTGGAGTTCTTAACAACGGACAGTTTGGTCGTATATGGTTCGGAGAATTGCAATTGAAACACCTTCGATTAGCTGGACAACTTTTGGACAGATGGCCTACTTCACCACATTTATAACACTTTCTTGGGTCCATCTTGCACTCACCCTGATGAACCTATCGGCATTGTGTACAGACTTTCTCACCGACCTTCTGATCGGCTCTATTATCATATCTCACGGTTTTTGGCCCTCGAAAGTTTGATGAAGGCCCCTCCCATTTTCTTTTCTCCATAACTTTTCCCTTTGATTGCCTATTCTTATTCCGTTCTGTTACTTCGGCCGCATCCATAGTTAGTGAAAAGGTATTGGGATTCATAGCAATTACAAATTCACGAATTGAAGGTTTCAGCCCCCAAATATACGTATCCACCTTTCTTGATTCCGATGAAATATAATGTTCAACAAATCGAGAGTGTTCGATGAATTTCTCAGTGTATTCTCGAATCGTTCCATTTCCCTGTTCCAACTTCAAGAAATCTTCTTCCATTTGTCGTACAGCTATTTTAGGACAAAACTGATCCTTGAATTGATCCACAAATTCTGTCCAGGATAATGTCTGTAAGACATCTGTTCTAGCCAACGATTCAACTTCCCACCAAAACAGAGCATTTGACTTCAATACTGAGACAACAAATCTAACTTTATCAGATTCTGGACATCTGATGGTGTTGAAGACAGATTCAATTTCCTTGATCCAGCACATAGCTTTCACTGGATCTCTTTCCCCAGAAAAGGTTGGTGGCTTGCATGCCAAAAACATCTTGATGTCTCCTTCTTTGTTATGAGTAACCGGTACAGAGGGATGAACTTTTACTCTTTTTGTTTCCACTCTAGCCGGAATTCCCATAATAGACGTTAAAGTTTCCATCAACTTTCCCATTTCCTCTGCCAACATATCCTAGTTACATATTTAAGGTGTGGCACTGATCTTTCCTGAACATTCCCGAAATGGGATTTTTCATGTTAAGAATGTATTTCAGTCTGTCCCCTTCCCTGTGCCTGACTTCTTTCTCTGCCTCTTCCCCTTGGTCTTCCCCGACCTGTATTTCCAGAAGTACTGGTTGGAAGATTAGCAGGTGATTCTTCTCTTTCTTCAGATTCTAGACGAGCCGTTCTTTCAGATCTCCGAGTTCGGCTAGACATCTGCAGATTTTAATGTTAATAATCACGTATTCATATTCCCAAATACAATGAAGTATTCAAGTTCAGATATGTACCTGTAAATTCATAATTACACTGGCCAGATGTAATTAAAATTGACCTTACACACTATTTTTTTTCAACTCATCATATTTATTTCCAATGGTGCTAACTATGTCCGGGACCCTTAACATGCAATAAAACAGTTTATGTCTAGGTATCATGCTGTTAAATACCTAAATATCTTAAACTAAAGCTCTTATACCACTTTCTGTAACACCCCATTCCACACATTGCATGTAACATATACTTCATACACAAGAAATACATGTTTATACATCACATAGGTCCCTTAGTACAAGAATCTATCATTACATAATACATGGTCCAGAAATTCAAAATATAATTCTTGTACTAATCAAGTTTCATCTACCAAAACTATACATATCATCAGCAAATCTTCATGCAGATATACATATAAGGAATTATCATATTTTCCCTCTTCCCTTACCGTCTGCGCCTCCTGCAATACATATTTAAAATCACAAAATGAAGGTTAAACCGAAAGGTCTAGTGAGCTCCCCTTTTTATGTTATTGCAGGGTGAAAATCACCAAAACTTTTATATAGAACATCTTTCCATATATGTAACAAATATATGAATAAGTAAAAACATATTACTAGTACTTTTCCACTTTTCAAGCCAAACTCTTTGCTTGCAATTAATGCATCAAAGCCCCAAACAGGTTTGTGCTAAACAGGTATATCATAGCATCACTTTTAAAATCTTTTTAATTGAACAAGGTTTATTTAAAGTTTCAGGCCAAACCTGTTATTTCCTTCTCAATAACATCCAAACTATGATTTCCAATAAAAACCCTGATACTAAACCTTTAAATTACAAAGAAATAAAGATTACAGACCATGGTAATCTTAAAGGATATAATAGTATGAGTTATACCACATAACACACATACAAATGCCACCCTTATATCCAAAGGTACACCTCTTCTTGATATGTCACTCATATCCCATGGTACACCTCTCCTTGATATGTCACCCTTATCCCATGGTACGTCTCTCCTTGATATGCCACCCTTATTTCCTCATCAAAACATTTCACAGGACAATTCCATATAGAATATACCGCAGTCAATGTAATATTATTAGTTCAAAATCATCCTTATCAAAAATCCCCATTTTATATAACAATGATAAAAATAACAATTTATATAAACATTTCACAAGTCAAAGTGCAAATCCGGTCAACATAGACTTGGCCGGACTTCATCTTGGGTCAAGTCTTGGCCGGTTTACCAAATCCGGACAACACTAACCATCTTGTCCGATTTACCACTTAGAATAATTCCCAAAACCTTATCCGAATTACTAATCCGGACAACACTATTCATGTTCGTCCGATTTGACAATCCGGGTAACATGACATTATGTTTGATTTAAATAAATTGTATACCTCTTAGTCGTATTCCTACTTCTTCGTTTAAAATACTTAAACATAAATTCAAAATTTCATAAACCGCTCAACACATAAACCGGCCAACACCTTGATCGGATTATCCTTAAACCGGAAGAGACTATATTCGGTTTACTTTTAAACCGCTTAACCCTTGCCCGGTTTATATGTAAATCGCTTAACACTTGTCTGGTTTACACTAATCCGGATAACATATCCGATTTAACATAATCCAGTCAAAGTTATCAATTGTCAGGTAAACATTTCAAAACTCAATTTACACATACAATTTAATGTGTTTTGTAAACATTTAACCACTCTCCTTTTGAAAATACTTTTGAGAATCACTTCTTGAATCCAATTGAAAATAATCTGGTCAACTCTTCCTTCTCTTTAATTCGCTCAACTCTTCTCAAAATAGCAAGAAGAAGAAAATGAAGGCTAAACCCTCCTTTTATACCCTAATTAGGAAAGTCGGCTGCCATATGCAACCTTCAAATGCATGCATACATCCATACTATATCCTCCTTTTTATGCATTTTCATATAACTTTTCATGCATGCATTTTAATTATTTTCACATATTTGATGCATATCCACTTATGCACATAACTTCACATATTTAGCATGATCACATATAATAATTTATCATGCTATCACATAAACATTTAACAAATAATCACATATTAATTACCTCAGATGATAACCAGGATTCGGTTATCACAAGTATTACATTTGAGATATTATAATTAACGAGGTGATGGGTGTTGCATGTTCACCGAAAATGAAGACAGAGAGTGAGGAAAGCGTGAGAGAGAGAGAGAGAGATTGACAAAAACCATTTTGTATTCAAGTGTGAAATTGTGCTTTAATGTTTTGCACCTTAGTCTTCAATAGTCGTTCATTATGCCAAGTTCTTTACATAAAATTCATTTAAGTTCCAAGTTGGTTGAAACAATCTTGTTAGGACCAAAATTGTAAAGAAATTGACAAGGTAGGATTATATTGCAAATAAGCTTAAGATCAAAGGTTAGATAGTAAATATTGTAAATGTTTTTTTTTTGAAGTATATAATATTTATATACGGCAAATGCAACAAATAAACTCACACACCCTCCTCACCTATGGTGAGGTTTGAACCCCTAACCTCCTAGAAGGCAAGGGTTACGATACCGCTAGACCAAAGGCCCTTTAGTAAATATTGTAAATGTTCATAGACTCTTTCATAATATAAGGCTTATAGGCACTTGAAATTGATGATAATTGTTACTGAAAATCGTCTAAAAGCATTCTATTAAGAAGTGTAGGTAACCCGGAAGGAGAAAACCGTTTATAAGCCTCAAGTATTGTGTGACCATTCTAAAACATCTCCAAAGTACGAATCTCAACTTTCTTTTAATACGTGGATAATCAATTATAGTGATTATCCATTCCGTGAGATCTTGATCATGATATACACCCATAAAAGTGGAGATGATTAAATTGGTATCCAGGATTCTTTTATCTTTTATATGATGTCTTGGTTTAAAATTTTTGTGTAGTTGAGAAATTCAAACCATTACCGGTATGTTTTAAGAGTCATGGTCGATTTTATATAAATTAGAATTCTCAATGGTTTTGTAGACTTGTTTATTAAATGATGGCTAAAATAGTCATGACATTCTCGTAAAGGCTATGACCAAGCCAAATAGAGAATGTTAGATGCATCTTATGAACCGAATAGCAGGTAGAGCCGAATACCAGTTATATTGGTTACCGGATAGAGCCGAATACCAATTATATTGGTTATCGGATAGAGCCGAATACCAAATACCTTGGCATCTGGTTACCAGGGAATGTGATGGTGTAGTGCCCGACATTTCCATTCCATTACAATGCCTAATTGGACTGATCATCCACCGGGAACAACGTATCCTAATGATACAGATGACCTAATTACCTAGAATATATAGTTACATAAGTTGTAACTTTTAGGGCGTGTTTGGTTTGCTGGATTTGAAGGGATTTGGAGGGATTTGGATTTGAAATCCATTCCAATCCCACGTTTGGTTTGTAGGAATGATAGGATTTCAAATCCTGGGATTCACTTGAAATCCCGTGAACCATGGATTTCAAAATCCTTTGAAAATACATGGGATTTCAAAATCCTTTGAAAATACATGGGATTTCAAAATCCCATCCTCGTGGGATTTCATCTTCTCCATCTTCTCGTCTCCATCTTCTCCCATCGATTGTTTCACCCATCGCTTCCCTCCCATACGCCTCCCGCTTCCTTCACCCATCGCTTCCCTCCCATCGATTGTTTCACCCACGCCTCCCGCTTCCTTCCCGTCGCGTCCCTTGCGAAGCTGTGCCCTAGGTTTGCCTCCTCACTGGTGCTGTCTTCCTCGCCGATGCTGACTTCCTCGCCGGTGCTGTCTTCCTTCCCGTCGCATCCCTTGCGAAGTTGTGCCCTAGGTTTGCCTCCTCGCCGGTGCTGTCTTCCTCGCCGGTGCTGTCTTCCTTCCTGTTTGCCGGCGTCTCCCATCACTCACAGCAGGTAATCGATTAACCCCTTTTCTATAGCATTAGAAATGCTCGATTTTGGTCTGCTTGAATAGAAAATGCACAAGGGTTCTGCCCTAATTTCCTGTAATCAAATCCAAATCCTGCAAACCAAACACAGGAATGGATTTTAAATCCAATCCAATCCAAATCCCATGGAATCCAAATCCCTCCAGGAATCCAAATCCCTCAAAAACATTCCCGCAAACCAAACGCACCCTTAGAGATTTACAATTAAATTGCTTTCACTATTATCGTAATGTTTCCTTTCAGTTATTTATTTCGTACATGGTATTTCTTGTGTTATTATTCGTTTTTTGGGAAATTTTGCTTCGCTGAGGTTTGTTTTATTTTACCTTGACAGGTTCATGATCTAACCTAAGGGGCAGGATGACGGTCGATATGACTTAGGATGCTAAAAGACTAGGGTTTAATTTAGTGCTTTTGCTATGTAATTATGTAAATATGTTAGTGCTATGAATTTTGATGCTGTTATCTTTTGGGAATTCCATTAATGCTATGTACTTTAAATGGTATATTTTTACCCGGTTTCGGTTGTGACATGCCTCATCTTAAGTTTAGTACGATGAGATGTTGCAAATTATGCTATCAAAACTATAGGTCTTGATCCAATAGTACTCTAGTTCGATGGGCGAGTCTGGCTAGAAGGTGAGTAGTTTTAGAATCTAATTGGTTTCTCTCATTATATATGCATATCTAATTATTAACTTCGTAAACATATTCTATTCGTAAAGATGGATTTGCACTCATATGAGAGACACATCCTTTATTTTACAAACTCAAATAAATTAGTAATTTTTACAAAGTAGTAATAAAATTAATTTTAGGCTTTTATGTAGTAACAACAATCAAGTAAATTGATAGATTTACAAATTTATCTTTTAAGAAAAAATATTAATTTTTGGATAATTAAACAAAAGATATGATACTAATATTTAAATGTTTAAATTATATAATAAATTAATATGAATGAAAAAATCGAATAACTAAACTCACAAATTGCAACACGTTTAAAATATAAACAATTTATAAGCATTGTGATAGGTTCTTATATATCTTTTTTGATTTTTAAAAAAAGTTAAACAATACATTAAATCGAAGATAATTATGAATTAAACAATTTATCTTCGTTTAATGTATTATAGAAAAAAAGTTAAACAATTTATCTTCGTTTAATGTAAAATGACATTTTGATAGGTTTTTATATATCTTTTTTGATTATTCAAATATGTTTTGAAATTTTTTATGTAGTCATGGATGTTAAAATAATACATAAAATCCATAAAAACAGCCATTATGGATTTGTAATCGGATTGGACCCACATGTACCGAAGGGGCATAATTGTAATTACATTAACCATCCATCTCCACGCCCTCATGCTCCTGCTCGCGACTCTTCTTAAGCACACACACACAGAGAGATGACAGAAAAAGGAAGACGAACAACTCATCTACATATACTCTCCATACCCTTGACCCTTGTTCAATTAAAATCTGTTTCACATTCAGTAAGACCTCATTTTTGGTTTCATTTTCATGAATCTGAACACCATTCTTGATTCGATTTAGAGTTCTCAAAAACAACCTAACCCCTTCCCTCTCAACTTCACTTATTGGTGCACCTGTGGAAGAACTGCGACGTATTTTGGGACAAATCAGAGAAAACTGAGCACAAAAGCTTTAACTTTAGTCCCACATCGGGATGAGTAAATGAAACGACTTGTTTATAAACACCAAATGCAATTGTATTGTCGTCGGGCTTGGTGACGCGAGCATGTGACTCGAGTGAGGGCATCAAGATGGCTGGACTGTGATTGAGCCCAGATTGGTTGGGTTCGATGGTTGCAAAATCTGGCTTGCCCATTCCAAGTTTGGAGTTGGACCATGTGGTTTAGGCGAAGGCCTGGGCTTCATGGTTCCTAAAGTAGAGGGCAATGCGTTAGACTGGTTTCACAGAGCTGCGAATACCTCTCTCTCCAAACAGTGGAAGGATAACATGCTGGTGCATCCTTGACTCATATAACTAGTTGGGCTCCTTTTGATGGACTCCCATTTTTTTTCATCCCCCTGTTATGCATAGTGTATGAGATGTAAACTGGATTCAATTGGCCCAACCCAGTCCAGATCAGTTTTTTCCTTGAAGAAAAAGTCTCAAGAATGAGTCTTCTGCACGTTGCATATTTTCTGGAAGTAGTGGCTGAACTTTCTCACACTATCTACTTCCTTAGTTGTTTTCTTCCTTTTAAATAGTTATTTTTTCCCTGCAGTAAGTAAGCAATTAGAAGCATTAGAAAGTTCCATCAGTTCTTTTCCATTTTCACGTATTGTAATTTTGTCTCAAGATTAATGCAAGAAGCAATTTGATTGCAAAAACCTCTGTTTTCTCCAAACCTCAAAACTGTCACTAATACACAGCAGACCCATTTGGCTTTCAATTTCAGTTCCAACAATTGGTATCAAAGCCTCGTTCGTGTATGACCAAGTATATGCCAAAATCAACCATGTCTAGCTCATCGTCATCAAATGTTGAAGTCGCTTCCTCTCAAAGGATCAGAAAGGATGGTACAGTTACACTACATTACCCGATGCTCACAAAGATGAACTACTCTGTGTGGGCGCTGAAGATGCGGGTGAACTTGCAGGCACAAGGAGTGTGGGTTGCAATTCAAAACGTAGAAGCCGATGAACGACAAAGACCGGATGGCCTTGGCTGCAATTTATCAATCGATTCCGGAGGACGTACTGATGATGTTAGCCGAGAAGGACACGGCCAAGGAAGCGTGGGAGACGCTTCGAACGATGCACATGGGAGCCGAACGGGTAAAGGAGGCCAAAGTTCAGACCTTGAGAAGTGACTTCGAGGTGATCCGGATGAAGGACGGTGAATCGGTGGACGATTTTGCCATGAGATTGAATACAATTGTGACCGGTATTCGATCTCTAGGCGAGAAAATTGAAGAGATMATGGTAGTGAAGAAGTTCCTGCGAGCTGTTCCGTTACGATATATGCAGATCGTAACATCGATTGAACAGTTTGGAGACTTGAAGAATATGACGGTGGAAGAGGTTGTGGGTCGTCTTAAGACTCACGAAGAAAGGCTCTGAGGTTTTGGAGAACGAGAAGGAGAACAATCACTACTGCTCACTCATGCCGAATGGTCAGCAACAATCACTACTGCTCACTCATGCCGAATGGTCAGCACGATCATCCAAAAGAACCGACGAAAGGGAGTCGTCGAATGCTTCAAAAGGAAGAGGTGGTTCTAGCGGTTTTGGTGGCCGAGGTCGTRGCCGGGGCAGAGGCCGGGGACGCGGTCGTGGCCGAAGCGATGGTCGTGATTTCAACCCAAATCGCTATGAGCAGAAGTCCACACAGAGAGACAAAAGTAAGATCAAATGTTTCACTTGTGAACAGTTTGGTCATTATGCGTCTGAATGTCCAAACAAGAAGCAGAATGAGGAAACAAATCTTACCAAGACCGTTGACGAAGAACCCACATTAATGATGGCAATCGTACGAGAAATTGCACCAGGTGAGGTGTCTTTAAATGAACAGATTGTGGTTAATCTTCTTGCATCAGGGGAGTCTCGAGTACAGTCCAACGTATGGTATCTCGACAACAGCGCCAGCAACCACATGACAGGAGATCGTTCAAAGTTTCACGATCTAGACGAGAGGATCACGGGTCGAGTGAAGTTCGGAGATGGCTCGACAGTAGCCATTTTGGGGAAAGGCTCGATTTTATTCGATTGCAAGAATGGCGATCAACGACGTCTAAACGAGGTATATTTCATTCCAAGCTTAAAGAATAATATAATAAGTCTTGGTCAAATGACAGAGGAAGGGAGTCGGGTCGAGATGGTTGGATCGTTGCTAAGATTGTTTGATAGGCACAACAATTTTCTTATGAGGGTACAACGATCACCAAGYCGTCTGTATAAAGTTGCTTTGAAGACGGGTCACCCGAAATGTCTTCTTACACGAGATGAACCGGTTTGGGTATGGCACTCAAGACTCGGGCATGTGAACTTTCATTCGTTAAGGAGGTTAGCCGAGAAGAATATGGCAACAGGTGTTCCTTTGTTCAAACACCCAAACGAGGTGTGTGAAGGGTGTGTTCTTTAGAAACAAACTCGAGCTCCTTTCCCGGATCAAGCTGTTTTTCGAGCTCGAAAACCTCTCAAACTTGTACACGCTGATTTGTGTGGTCCGATTACACCTACATCAATTGGAGGAAGTAAGTATTTTTTCTCTTAGTTGATGATTTTAGTAGGTGGACATGGATTTTCATGTTAACAGGAAAGTTTGAGGCCTTGGATACATTCAAACGGTACAAGATGATGATCGAAAAGAGATCGGGTCATAAGATTAAGACACTCTGGACAGATCGTGGGGGAGAATTCATATCAAACGAGTTTGTGAAATTTTGTGCTGAAAGCGGTATAAAAAGACATTTGACCGCACCTTACTCGCCACAACAAAACGGTGTTGTGGAACGGCGAAAYCGAACGATTATGGAGATGGCAAGGAGTCTTCTTAAAGAAAGAAACGTACCTGGAGAATTTTGGGGTGAGGCCGTTAGACATGCTGTCTACTTGGTTAATCGTTTACCAACAAAGGCGCTTCCTGATATCACCCCATACGAAGCTTAGTTCGGTAAAAAACCAAACCTCGAACAACTAAAAGTTTTTGGTTGTATTGTCTTTGCTAAAATTACAAGAACTCATTTGAAAAAGCTGGATGATCGAAGTAACAAGATGGTGCATCTTGGAGTTGAAGATGGAACAAAAGGCTATCGTTTATATGATCCAGAAGCTCGAAGGTTGAGGGTTAGTCGTGATGTCGTGTTCAATGAAAAAGAAGGTTGGAAATGGTGTTCAAATGAGGAGGAACACATTGTGGTAACCAACACGTTTACCATAATCAACCCACAACCCGGAATCTCACAAAACAGCCCCGAAACTGAGCACGAAAAACCCGAAAAACCCGAAAAACCCGAAACTGAATCTGTCAATTCTGGACAGCCCTTTCTTGATAATGTACAACCTGTTTCAACTCCTAATACTACAGCCCTTGACCCACTTTCATCACCCGCTTCACAAACCAACAGCTCCTCATCTGAAATTGGACCTCAAGGAATTCGTACTTTGGCCGAAATTTATAAGTACGCCAAGAACGTAACTCTCGACCCAGAAGAATTAATGATAATCGAAATGGATCAGCCTTCATCTTTTAAGGAAGCTGTGACCTCAAAGGCATGGAGGGAAGCTATGCGAGCGGAGATGGATTCAATCGAAAAGAACAAAACATGACAACTTACTGACTTGCCACCGGGTCATAGAGCAATTGGTTTGAAATGGGTTTATAAAGTGAAGAAAGACAACATGGGAAATG
>NW_020201449.1:41323-42985 GCF_001531365.2 Cynara cardunculus var. scolymus
AATCGCTTTGATGAAAAATCCCGTATTTCATGGACGTAGTAAACACATCAATACTCGGTTTCATTTCATTCGTGAACGTGTTGAAGACAAGCAAATCGTGGTGGAACATGTCAGTTCGAAGAAACAACGAGCAGATATCTTTACAAAAGCCTTGCCACAAGTAACGTTCATTGAAATGCGAAATGTACTCTCTTTAAAAAAATGTTTTCGGTAGCTTCAGTTTACATTTGTTAAATAATAGAGGAAAGGATAAAATAAAATCAGAAAATAAAGGTATTTTCTTTCGTCTTAATGTAATAAGATGTTCAATTTTTCCTATTTCTTTTCCATTGTCACTGGACTCTGGTAAGTTTTATAATCATTGATGACAAGTTTATGCCAAAGAGATTGCAACGGGCAACCTCGGGCTGGCCTGACTCGTCCAAAAGCATCATGCGTGATTTGTGAAGCAAATCAACTATACAACGACATGTTAAATTGCTAGCTTCAGAGCCAAATATTACTACTACAGACAAAATCGAGTTTATAGGATGATAATAGACGGCTTTATAAGACTTAAATTTATAGCATAAAAAATAAAACGTCCTACCTTAAAAGTGTTAGTAATAAGTTTAAATTAGTTTTTGGACGTCTTAATAAGTTTTTTGAGACATTTTTAAATAAAGCTTCATATTATTTATTTTATATGACATTATTTGAAGAAAAGTATCATATAAAATGTGTTTATAGAACACACTCTAAAATACTGTGCTGTAAAATAGTTAATATGAACTTTTTTTTTTAAATATTTGAGCTAAAAACCCATATGTAGCATTTGATTTTAAACAAGGGGGTTATGGCTCCTGGTCTTTATTATACTTGAACCACCACATTTTCCAAAGGGGGCCTTAGTAATATTGGGATGCAAATCTAGAATGTGTTTCAATATTGGCTGATGATACCTAATCTTTATTAAGTTAAGTATTCCAAGTTAACTGGAACAAGTAGATGGGTTTCTATGTGCTATTAGATCAAGGGGATGATTGCAGTTTTCGGTCCTTTTTTGGCCATTCGCAACCGGTCATTGCTCAAAGAGTAGTAATTCAAGAAAGCAAATTAGTGTTGGAAAATCTACATTGGCGACATATTGCTGATTGTGTGCTATGCAAAAGGATGCATGGAAGCCAGATGGGTGAACTTGTAGTCTACCTTTCTTGAGGCAACAACACAGAGGTGAACTTTTGGCAGTAATTGCAGAATGAATGAATGAATATAAAATGTTTTAGATCAAAATGACTTGAATGTTCTTTAACATGTTTTGATGAAGTCTTAATCGTTTAATTCATTGTTTGATTTACATTAAATCGGAGATAATTATGAATATGATCCCTTCTATAGTACATTGTTTAACTTTTTTCTTTTATAAGCATTCAAATGTTTAATCTATTAAAAAAGAGGGATGAAGAAATTAATAATCAAATAATTAGATTTGCAAACCAATCAACCTGTTTAAAATTGTAAAACGCATTAATTTGTAATTGATTTGGCTCCATTACAATTTAGAAATGATGATGAAATTAAATGGTTGTACATTTTGACATTTAAATGCTTTTATTTATTCCCAAAATTGGATAGTCTTATGCCTACAAAACCAAAAATAATTCATGGCGAAAAATATGCACC
>NW_020201449.1:43870-59435 GCF_001531365.2 Cynara cardunculus var. scolymus
TCAAATATAATGATTCACTTCCTTTTGAAGCCTAATTCAATTTATATTAAAATTTGTAATTTCCTAGAAAATATAATATAATTATAAGTTTTTATTTTTTCACGACACGTGTCACACAGTAATACTGTTAAAGAGTACGTAAACTTATAGAGTTATACACAAAGAATATTATTTGTTGGAAATGTTGATTGGATAATTAAAAACCTGAACCATATCATGTCGATTTTTTTAATTATTATAAGTAGAACAATTAAAATATGTGTTAAAAATGTAATTATGATAATTCTAATATATAAACAGTACACTGAAATGTTTGTAAATATGGGAACCTGATGTATGCTATAGTATGGTTTTTGGTTATTAGTTCTTATTAGTATTGGGTATTGGGTTGTTTTATTTGGTATCAGAGCCTTGGTTTAAGAGATCTAGGTATTTTCCCTGTTACTTAGACTTAAACTAGATGTGTTTGATTATGTGATATCAATCGGCAACCACAAGAGAAGGTTAGGGAGAAGAGGAAAGGGGATGCAATACTAGCTTATTTTTGTATACCTAAATTTGTTGGAATACAAAATCGTCCAACGCCAAGGTTTACTGATAGAGCAAGTTCTTGATGTCATAGAATACATCCGGGAGAGTGTAACAATGACCCACAGAAGTGTTTTAAATGTCAAGAATCAGGCCATTTAGCTAAAGATTTCCGGATGGTACGAAGATGTGTTACGTGTAACTCTTCTCAACATATTAATGTTGACTGTCCCTAAGCAAAGGGATGGGGATCTGGTTATACCGGGGGTAATCCTCTCAATCGGGGGCCAATGATAAATCGCAATTTTCCTGGCGTTCGTGGAGAAGTAAGACGTAAAGAGGCAATGGCAAGGGGACGAGCCTTTCAGATGACGAAAGGTGAAGCTAAAGAAAACCCCGAAGTGGTGCTAGGTACATTCTTTGTTAATTCAGTATGTGTCAAAGTTTTATTTGGTTCCAGTGCAAATCGTTCTTTTGTTTCGCCTTCATTTGTTGGATGCGCATGTTTAAAGTCTAAGATACTAGATAATGTTTTGATAGTAGAAACAGCAAATGATATTGAAGTCTTGATTAAGGAAGTTTTTTATGATTGTTCTATATCAATAGAGGGGTGTGAGCTACCCATTCAACTTTTTCCTGCCGTTAAGGAAATTTATTATAATTGTGGGTATACATTGGTTAGCCAAAAACCAATCTAATATAATCTATAATAAGAAAATGATTCATATAGATTTTCCGGGAAGGGACATGTTATAATCTATGGCGATAGACGAGATTGTTATTCTAACCTTATTTCCGTCTTAAAGGCTCAGAAGTGTGTACAGAAAGGCTGTGACAATTTTCTCACTTATGTGATTGATATAAAGAAAGAAAAGAATAATATGGAGAACATTCCTATTGCAAGTGAATATCCAGAATTGTTTCCGGAAGATTTATCAAGTTTACCTTCTGATAGATCGATAGAATTTCATATCGAGTTGTTACCTGGAGCTGCGCGAGTTGCTCGTGCACCGTATAGATTAGCTCCATCTGAATTGAAGGAGTTAATGTCATAGCTGAAAGAATTGCTCGATAAAGGCTTCATCCGACCAACTACATCTCGGGGTGCACCAGTATTGTTTGTAAAGAAGAAAGACAGATCGATGAGAATGTGTATCGATTACCGTGAGTTAAATAAGTTGACATCAAGAACAAGTATCCACTCCTAAGAATTGATGATTTATTTGATCAATTGATTGGGTCCAGTTACTTCTCAAAGATTGACTTACGATCTGATTATAATAAGCTAAAGATGCGAGAAGAAGATGTGTCGAAGATAACATTCCGTACAGGCTATGGCCACTACGAGTTCCTGGTTGCCGTTTGGACTTACAAACGCACCAACGGAATTCATGGACATGATGAATAGGGTGTGCCGTTCATATCTCGATAAATTTGTTATTGTTCTTACCRAGGATATATTGATATACTCTCGATCTGAGGAGGAGCACGCGAATCATTTGCGACTGATTCTAGAACTTTTGAAATGAGAAAAGTTGTATGCAAAGATGTCAAAATGTGAGTTCTGGTTACGAGAAGTCCAATGTCAGGATCATTTCATTTCTTATGTGGTATTAAAGTGGATTCACTTAAAATTGAAACATCGAGAAGTGGGAAGCACCGAAAACACCAACATAAATCAGGAGTTTTCTTGTGTTGTAAGGTTATATCGAAAGTTTATACAAGATTTTTCTCGTATTGCTACACTACTAACCGGACTAACGAAAAAGAATGTGAAATTTGAATGGAAATAAGTACAAGCTGAAGCTTTCTAAATGTTGAAAGATAAGATGTGTAGAGCGGAAATTCTATCCTTACCTCATGGTACGAAAGATTTTGTAGTTTATAGTGATGCCTCAAAACTGGGTTTGGGTTGCGCGTTGATGCAACGTGGAAATGTTATCTCTTACGTCTCAAGGCAGTTAAAGGATCATCAATAACAATATCTTACCATGACATGAAGCTGGCGGCCGTAGTCTTTGCTTTGAAAATCTGGAGACATTATTTATATGGGACTAAGTGCCAAATTTTTACTGATCATAAAAGTTTGCAGCATTTCTTCCATCAGAGAAATTTGAATACGCACCAAAGACAATTGTTGGAACTGGTTAATGATTATGATTGTGAGATCTTGTATCATCCAGGCAAGACTAATATGGTAGCTGACGCGTTAATCTGTAAGAAAAGAGTGGTACAATTAAAGCTTTAGCATTAAGAATTGTATTATTGCTGAGCATTTTACGAAGAATTGCGAAGATCTCAAGCTATGAAAGAAGACAATATTAAGCAAGAGCGACTTGGTGGGTTGTTGATCGAGTTAGTAAAAGACAGTGGAGAATTCTTGTGTTTCTAGAACAGAGTCTGGGTACTGTTTTATCTTAATCTCAGAGAAAGAATTCTGAGTGAAGCTCACAAATCTCGTTTTTCTATTCACCAATGTACGAATAAAATGTATAGTGATATGAAACAGTTCTATTGGTGGCCATGGATAAGAAGGATATAGCGAGTCATGTTGATCAGTATATGACTTGCATGCAAGTGAAGATAGAGCATCAACGACCCTACGATAAGTTACAATCGTTAGAAATTCCGATTTGAAAATGGGATCACATCACTATGGATTTTATAACGAAACTACCTAGAACACTAAAAGGTTCTGATGCTATATGGGTTGTCGTGGATTGATTATCTAAGTCTGCTCATTTCTTACTAATGAAAGAATCGTATTCTATGGACCGACTAGCGAATTGTATATTCATGAAATGGTAACATGTCAGAGTGTCTTGTTGTCAATTATTTATGATCGAGATAGTCGGTTCATGTCTAGGTTTTGGAAGAGTTTCCAAAGAGAAATGGGCTCGCAAATAAGGTTGAGTACGGATTATCGTCCACAGACCGATGGACAAAACGAACGAACGATCCAGACACTCGAAGACATGCTTTGGGCATGTGTTATTGACTTTGAAGGATCATGGGATAAGCATTTACCATCAATTAAGTCCGCCTACAATAACAGCTATCACTCGAGTATTCAGGCGGCACCTTTTGAAGTATTGTACGGACGAAAATGTCGAACACCATTGTGTTGGAATGAAATAGGCGAGAAACAGTTGGTTGGACCTGATATAGTTCAGCTGACGGCGGATAAAATTAACCAGATTCATGAACGAATGAAAGTAGCACATGATCGGCAGAAAAGTTATGCTGATAAACATCGTAAGCCAATTGAGTTTCAAATTGGTGATGAAGTTATGTTGAAAGCATCACCCTGGAAAGGAGTTATCCATGTTGGAAATAATGGTAAGTTGAGCCCACTTATATTGGACCGTTTCCTATCCTTGAACGGGTTGGAGAAGTGGTGTACAAACTAGAGTTTTCTATAAAGTTAAGTGGTATTCATAACACTTTTCATGTATCAAATCTAAGGAAGTGTTTAGCAAACCTAGAAGTAGCTATGCCACTACAAAAACGCAAAATTGATGAAAAGTTGTGCTTTGAAGAGACCCTGAAGCCATTACAGATTTCAAAGTAAAAGCGTTGAGAAATATAGAGATTAAATTAGTAAAAGTTTAGTGGCATTATTCTAAGGGGCCAGAAGCCACTTGGGAACCCGAATATGAGATGTTTAAAATATCCTCATTTGTTTGTTTAATGGAATTCTAGGACGAAATTTTTCTAAGGGGAGGATATTGTAATGTTCTGTTTTGATTTATGAGCTACTCATATTTTGAATTTTATATTAATGAAAATTTGGTCAAATGAGATTGTGAGGGGGAGGGTGCATGGGCATGCACCACCTCAAACCCCCCTGCTTTTAAACATACTATACATAGTAAATAATAGGATACTGAAAAAGGTTTCTAGGAAAAACTTTGGCAAGTATGTTTAAGAAAGAGAAGGAAGAAGACATTCATTGACGTCTCAGAAAAAGGTGAGTTTTTACAAAGTTTTGATATATATGAGTTATTATGCTTCATATATATTACCATATTCATGATGATATATTGGTATCAAATCTAACATTTTACCAAGGTTGTTACTAATTTTCATCGCCCAATGTGTTGTCTGGATTGGACCCTCATCGCCCAATGTGTTTTCCAGATTGGACCCTCATTGCTCAAGTGTTGTCCGGATTGGACCCTCATTGTTATCGCTCAAGTGTTGTCCGGATTGGACCCTCATCGCTCAAGTGTTGTCCAGATTGGACCCTCATCGTTTAACTGTTGTCTGGATTGGACCTTCATCACTTAACTGTTGTTTGGATATGATATTCATTGCCTAGGGTGGTATCTAGATGAGGATGTTTATCACTCAGTATAGCTCAGTGTGTTCCCGGATCAGGGTGTTTCAAACATTAGCCAATAAACATGTTTATTATTAATAAATGACAAGAAATGGCGGTGTAACCACGAAAGATGGCGGTGTAACAGCAATAGATGGAGGTGTAACCATGATAGATGGCGGTTTAACCGCGATAGATGTTTGATAATTATATCATTTAAAATCAGGTCTGAACTTTATTAAAATACAATGACATATTTGATTTACAAGAGGGAATTCACTCACTAGACCTTTTGGTCTAACCCTCAGTCGTTGTAACAATTCATTTTGTAGGTCATCCAACGTTGAATCAGTCTTTAACACAAGTAAGTGTTCTTATGAAAATCGGATCAGATTTTCTGTGTCTATGCTTAAATCCAATGTTTTATATCGGTGGGACATTGAATCTTTATATCGTTTGTGATAGAATTAAGGAACAATTCTGCTCTTAAGCGACTATAAGGCAAGTGGTTAAGGTAGAGGAAGGAGCCGAGGCAGGATCAAAGGAAGGGACGATGAAGAGGGCAAAGTAGTTATCCTGACGTTCATCCATATCAAGGTGAATCTATTCAGGAAAATATTAATGAGGAACCAATTCAACATCGTGAGTATGTTACTTGGGATATGTTGCTAAACAAATGAGCAAATTACGAAATATGTTGACTTCTATTCTAGGAGTACCTGCCAGAGTAGAAACAAAACGATTAGAAATTAATCTGCAAGTTTAATCTTCAAATACAAAGGGGGTGATATCAATGTTTCTGACTTGCAAACCCACAACTTTTTCAGGAGAAAGAGATCTTGTAAAGGCAATGTGCTTGTTAAAAGATATTGAACCAGTTCTTAATACAAGTAAGTGTTCTTATGAAGATCGGGTCAGATTTGTTGTGTCTATGCTTAAATCCAATGCTTTATATTGGTGGGACGTTGAATCTTTTGCAGAACCCAATATTTTACAATCTATGTCTTGGATAGTGTTTGTGGATAGATTCAAGGAACAATTTTTCCTAAAGTGGAAGTAAGACAACTAGAAGAGGAATTTTGAAGTTAGAGCAGAAAAATCAAACTGTAATGGAGTATATAGAGAATTCTATTGAACACTCCCATTTTTCTAAACAATACATATCATCGGAGTCTCGTAAAATTAAAAGGTATATTGTGGATTGAAACCTTCAATCAGAGAATTTGTGATTGCGATGAATCCTGTTACATTCCCATTAGCAGTAGGCACAGCTGAAACAACCAAAAGAAATAAGAACAAGCAGTGGGAAGAAAAGGTAGTAGAAAAGAGAAGTGGGAGGGGGTCTACGGTAGAGTTTAGAAGACCAAAATTTGTGAAAACAAAGAATCATCCAGTTCTGCGATTACGATCATGTGAAAGATGTCAACATATTCACCGAGGTGACTGCAATATTAATCAAAGAAAATGCTACAAGTGTGGGGAACTGGCGCATTTGTCTAGAAATTTTCAGATGCCCCAACATTGTTTTCAATGTAATTCTCCTGATCACATCAAGTTGGAGTGCCCTCAGTTAAAGAATCCGAGATTGACTCTTGGTGGAAACACTTCAAGTACTTGGGGGGAATCAACATTAAGAGGGGTGAATCTGATAGGGTGATAGAGCGATCTTTTCTGATGTCGAGGGGGAGGCAGAGGAAATTCCTGACGTGGTAACATGTACGTTTCTCATAAACTAAATATATGCAAATGTGCTATTTGATTCCGGTGCAAATTGTTCGCTTTTATCGCCTTTATTTGTTGGGTTTTTGTACATGAAATTTGTTCCCCTTGACTATGCCTTAGTAGTTGATACTGCTAACAATAGTCAACTATCTGTTACCTATGTGTTTAATGACTTCCAAATAAAGGTTGAGGGTTGTGTGTTATCAATCTGATTATTCCTGATGCCGATAAGGGAATTCGATATAGTGATCGATATGGATTGGTTGGCAGCAAATCGGGAAAGTATTGGGTGTAATAAAAAGATGATATGTATTGAACTACCATGGAAGGGACCAATTTTGATTTAGCAAAAAAGAAAAGAGTTAAACGATTAAAGCCACTGTGTTATGAGCAAACTTAATCCCTAATATTCGTACCGAGATCTTGAGATGTCAAATCAAAGCAATTAGAGAAGAAAATATCAAAGCTAAAAGAGTTGAAGGAATGTTAGCAACCCTGATGCAGAACGATAGAGGAATTCTATGTTTCCAAGATAGAATCTAGGTGCCAAGTTTTAGGAATAACAGCAAGCTAATTCTAGACGAAAGTCACAGTCTCGATACTCAATTCACCCGGGTACAAATAAAATATACAAACATTTATAACCATTCTATTGGTGGCAGAGGTTGAAGAAAGATATTGCAAAATACATGGGATTATGTTTGACATGGCTACAGCTAAAGATTAAACACAACGACCATATAGGAATTTGCAATCTTTGAAACATTCTATGTGGAAATAGGATCATATCACAATGTATTTCATCATAAAACTGTTGCAAACTCCAAAGGGATAAGATGTCATTTGGGTTATTGTAGATCATTTGATGAAATCTGTGCTCTTTCTACTGATTAAAGAGAATTATCCAATAGAAAGACTTTCAAAGATCTACATCGAGGAAATTGTGAATCGTCACGGTGTTCTTTTGTCAATCATTTCAGATAGGGACAACCAATTTACCTCAATGTTTTGGGAGAGCTTTCAAAAGGCCATGGGATCTCATATTCGATTAAATACAACGTACCACCCTCAGACTGACAGGTAGAGTGAGAGAACGATTCTAACCCTCGAAGATATGTTAAGAGCTTGTACCATCGACTTTGGGGGATCATGGAAGAATCATCTGTCTTTGATTGAATTTGCTTATATAATAGCAGTTATCATTCCAATATCTAAGTGACACCGTATGAAGTTCTATATGGCAAAAAGTGTCAAACGTTGTTGTGTTGGAATGAGTTGGGGGAAAATAGTTGGTTAGTCTGGAGATTGTTTAGATAATGACTGAAAAGATAAATCAAATTCGAGAAGAAATAAAGATAGCTCAGGATCAAAATAAAAAGGCTATGCTGACAAACGCTGAAACCGATTGAGTTTCTAGTAGGAGATTTCGTAATGTTGAAAGTTTTTCCATGGAAAGGTATTCTACGATTTGGGAAAAGAGGTAAAATCGGTCTAAGGTATATTGGGCCGTTCAAAATTTGTAAAAAAGTTGGTATAGTAGCGTATCAGTTAGAGTTGCCAGAAGAACTCGACGCTATGCACAACACTTTCCACGTTTCAAATATATGAAAGTATTTATCTGATCCAAGTATGGACATACCACTACCTGAGGTTCAGATTGATAACCAATTGAACTTTGTGGAATCCCCAAAGGCCGTATGTGATTGGAAGACAAAGATATTGAGAAATAAAGAAATCAATCTAGTGAAAGTCTAGTGGGGATTTCATAAAGGGCAGGAGGCTAGTAGGGAACTAGAATCATAAATGAGAAGTAAATATCCACAGTTGTTTGATAGATTAAATTTAGGACGAAATTCTTTTGAGAGGAGGATACTGTGATAATCGGGTTTATCGGTTATAAAGTTTGAGGTTGCTTTTGAATAATGGTGAAAAGTTGAGGGGTTGTTTTGATAATATGCTTAAAATGTTTTTTTAACTTATCCATAGCCTTATACGGTATATACATGTTATATGAGATATTTTCATTATCTTTTGAGTCTTGGAAAAGAGAGAAAAGAAGAGGTTTTTCTGTGTGTTCTTTCGGATCGAAGCAAAAAGACGAAGAAGAAACTAATTTATGTGATTTTTAACTGAAATTGTTGTTTATCATCCTATCTCATTCTGATTACAAGGTGAGACTTTGTAACAATCAACCCGAAGTGGAACTTCATGCACACTCTTTTGTGAAGTTGAGTGGAATATAGTCCAGTGTGCAACAATGTTTCTTAGATCTGAATGTGTTAGTCTGCATTTTATATTCTGCAAAAAATATATTCTGTGTGAAACAAAGTAAAGTTCAACACAAAAAAATATATAATTTGTTTAAAGAACAAACCATTACGCCTTCATTTGTGAACATTTGAGATGGCATAGTCGTAGAAATAGGAGCGTCCTTCCTGATACAAGTATATAATTAATCTCTAAAGATTGTCGAGTTCTCTTTGACAAAAGATGGATAAAAGATGGATTTGCAATCATATGATAGACACATCCTTTATTTAACAAAATCAAATATATTAGTAATTTTTACAAAGTAATAATAATAATTTTAGGCAAGTTAATCAAAACTTTTGAATAATATTTAGTAGAGTTTGTTTCAAATACAACCCATTGCATTTGTACAACCAATGCAAGCCAATAATTTGAGATATTTATAGAAATGATGAGAGTTCATTTATTATACTTTGAATATTTATGGAAAATGAATATGATTCATTAATTATGATTAATACTTTATATTAGGAAACAATCAAAACTTCTATGAAATCACATATTAATCAAATGAAATGGACGGTTGAGATTGAGTTGCATTGGTTGCACAAATGACGAAGGTTGTATAATAACCAACCTCATATTTAGTATTACCTCTTTTATGTGGTAACTACAATAAGTAAATTGATAGATTTACAAATTTATCTTTTAAGAAAAAAATTTGAATTTTGGATAATTTGAAACATATATTTTTTTTAAACAAATGATATGATACTAATATATAATAAATTAAGATGAATGAAAAAATCGAATATTTAAACTCACAAATCGCAACACGTCTAAATTTATTAATACATTTAATGCATGTGTTATAAAAATAATAAACATTGTTTAAATTATTTCAAAAAATACATTGTTAACTTTTTTCTTTTATAAACATTCAAATGTTTAAATTATTTAATAAGATGGATGAAGATATTAATAATCGAATAATTAAATTTGCAAATCACAACCTGTTTAAAAACGTAAAACGTATTTGAAAACATATCTGATTTTTGTTCTCCAAATCAGATACACGTGGGACCCCTGTTATACTTTTTTGGTCAAATCTCCCCCATATGGTCAAATCGTCTCCCAAGACGATCTGGGTGGTTATTTTATGTAAAATAGTTATATTTTTATTGTAAATTTAATGCATATTAGTTTTTCAGAAATCATAAATCTAATGGCAAAAACACAATGCATTTAACTAAAAGAATAATAGAACATTTCGCAATTATGAATCTCTTACATAATTTGAAATGATACATTGTTTAACTTTTTTCTTTTATAAACATTCAAATGTTTAAATTATTTAATAAGATGGATGAAGAAATTAATAATCAAATAATTAATTTGCAAATCAACCTGTTTAAAACTGTAAAACGCATTTGAGTAGGGATGGCAAAAAACCCCGCACCCGATGGGGAATCCGATACACGTACCCGATTTGACCGGGGAATCCCCGAGTTGACCGGGGACGGGGACGGGGATGGGGATGGGGAATCCCCAAATTTTAAAAAAAGGGGGATGGGGGCGGGGATGGGAATACCCTTCGGGTCCCCGGCCCCGAAATATATATATATATATATATTAATATATATATTAAATGTTACCCCGATTCCCAATTTCAATACACAAGATTTTTTCAATTTATTTTCCCAAATTCCATAATTTAAAATATATATGGAATTTGAAAAGACTACTAGACTTTGGAACTTTTTATGATGTATTTGGCTAACATTACTATTGATAAGATAGTAAGTTGGTTTTTATTAGTGCGCTAAACTTTATGGTTGATAACTTGTCGTGATAATTCAACTTGGTTTTACTRAAATTTCTAGCTTTAAACATTTACAAATCAATAAATATAATGCTATTTACTCAAGCAAAAAATGCAATTTCACATCCGGGGAAAAATCCCCGATTCCCCGTGTGGATGGGGATGGGGATGTAATCACATTCCCCAGTGGGGATGGGGAAGGGGATGGGGATGGGGAGTGGGGATCGGGGACGGGGATGGGAAGTGCAATCACCGATGCCCCCGGCCCCGTTGCCATCCCTACATTTGAGAGCATCACCATTACTTTTCAATTGATTTGGCTCCATTACAATTTAGAAATGATAACCAAATTAAATTGTTGTACATTTTGACATTTAAATGCTTTTATTTGTTTCCAAAATTGGATAGTCTTATGCCTATAAAACCGAGAACAAAATTTGCAAAAGTCACAAAACTTAAAACACCACAAAAATAATTCATGGCGAAAAATATGCACCTAAGGAGATTCATGGTTGTTATCTTGGTTTTAACAACAATGATCGCATCCGCTATGACTGCAACTACTGGTACGTGCTTGTGTTGAGATACATTAGTCTTCTAAAAATTCTCATTCACAACCATTTAGATAGTGTTCTAGGTGTTAAGCATCGCAGCCTTGCTTCGATCAGTTACCATCACTTAATTCTCGTTTAGGTGACTGAAGTTTAGAAGGTCACTTTGACTACTTGGTTTCTTTAACTCCTTTAGTGTCTAGATCGATTTTTGTTGTTTGTGTTAGACTGTGTAGGTCTATATATTGTCCTAATTGTTGGTATTATGGTAGGTGTTGGGAGTTATCATCCAGACGGGAAAGAGGATTGGATTTACTGCCTTGGAGTTTTGTGTGATGTAAGCAACCATGGGTCAATAATTCAGTGCACAAACACTTGCAGTCCACTTGGTTTTAAGGCTGGAAAGTGTATTTCTCCAGGAAATACTGGTTCTAATGGTCATTGTTGCTGCTATAATCCATGAACTTGAATTAGCATACCATTATTTATGGGGATTGGATACAAATCCATAACCTTTTGTTATGCACGAGCACCTTTGGGATGGCCAAATACAAAGTACTTAATATGATAAATGTTGCTCTGGTTTCATGGTTAATGCTCTTTCTTTTGATAATTACATACTCCACTTCTGTTTCATTTTAATGAATACCATACATGCCTTCTTGTGATGGAGATTCGAGAGATTCGACAACATTCCTAATTGAACAAAAGATAGAGCACTAAAAATTACCTTAATTTCATCAAATAGTATAGAATACAAGCCAAACATATGACTGATTAATATCGTATTATATCGATTATAATATCTTTCAATAAAATCAAACACAAAACACAATCCGGATTAATTAAAAAAAAAGTTCGATTAAAAGTCAAATATAATATTTCTTTTGTCAAAAATACCTTTTTCCCCTAATTTACAATGTTTAGTTACTTCTAAATTTGCAATGTGTTAATGTCATTAGTTGGTTTTTCATTTTTACCATGTTTAGGTGCTTTTCAAATTTAATGTAGAGTTAAATACAAATCGGATACGACGTTATAAAAAATGTGTACAAATAATAAATGTTTAAAAGATTGTTGTCACAACAAAAATATTGCCTTTACGCTTTTAGCATAATTTTCCTAAACCAAACAAATTATAATTCACTTCTTTTTTAAACCTAATTCAATTTATATTTTACTAATTTGCCATATTAAAAGCCTAATTCAGTTTTAAAATTCATGTTTTAACTTCTAATTGAAAAAATAACATTTTTTTTTTGCAAGAGTTGCAAATAATTCTCAAGAAATGATTGATCGTATACATTTTTTGAACAATAACGATAAAGGTGAAATTTCTGAAATTTTTTAAAACAATTTTCACAAACAATCTTTTGTAAACCCTTCAGCCTTTGTCTCAAAGACATAAGACAACCACCGCGTTACACATTGCATACATACACACAAGGCATATGGAAAAAACTAAAAGTGGACATGCATGATTAGTTTTCTTCTCGCCAATCGTTTCCGCCATCGCACCATTCATCCTCCTACCAATCTCCTTCGGGTGTTATCTCCATCACCTCACTTCCTCCCCCGGTCAATGGGGTGGTGGGTCGCTAACCCTAAAAAGTTAAGGTTAGGGGCCTCGTAATGTCAATTTTTATGCATGAGGTCTTTGGCCTAACTGTGTTAACCAAGTTTTCTCATTTTAATTGTTAGCTAAAAATCATTTTAACAATGCCTAATCAAATGGTACCTCATCAGTTCTCCCCCCTCACCTGTCATTTTCTTTGGCCAACTGCAACCTAAATCAACCAAACAACAACCTTATATCTAAATTTGAATCCCTAAATATATATAAAAGAGGGGCAGCTCCATTAAATCATCCAGATTATGAAGCTTCATTTTGCCGAAGGTTGAATTTAAAGATAGGAGATTCTTTCTACCATAGATCTAGCCGATAGAACATTATTACAAAACAAAACCCGAAACGAAAACCCACAACCGCCAACTGTAACCACCCTCTATGGAACCCCAATCGTCGTTGTTGATGGATTGGCTATGAGTTGGGATTTAGGGAGTTTGGTGCTTTAACAATTTGCGAGAGTTGATAACTTGGGGTTTGTGAAACCCTAGGTGTTGTAGGTACTGATGATTTTGGGAGTTAAATCATGTAAGGTGCGACAAATATGATGATTTGGGGTTGTGACCAGAATTCGTAGTTACATGTTTATCGAGTGTTTTTTTTTTTTGGGTGGGGGTGTGGAGGTTTTCACCAAAAGTTCTTGTGTACGGTGCATATATGTGTGTATATAATTTTATAATTTATGGTATACAAATAATACACGATAGTTCATGTTTAAGTTATTTTGAGAAAATAAAAGAAAACCCTAAAAAGATATACGTACCTCTTACATCAACTTAAAAAGGCCATTAACGGTTAATGATAACGGAAGTTGTTGAGGTTTGTTTTGTTTTATCTCAGAGAAATCAAACAGATCAACATGATGAAACCAATCCTCCTCCTCCATCTCCTTCAATTCAGACATATTCTAACTTAACGACAACTATTCAACAAGTTGTCGCGAATATGATCCCTTCTATAGTAGCTTAAACTGTGGAGGCTCTTTGTCAGACAAGTGAAGTACTTCCTCTAAATATATGTTAGTGCTATGAATTTCGATGGTTATAATGTTATCTTTAGGGAGTTCTATTAGAGCTTTATACTTTAAATGGTAGATTTTGATTTGTTTTCGGTTGTGATAAGACTCATCTTAAGCTTAGTAGGATGAGATGTTAGAGAGAGAGAGAGACATGATAAAAACCAATTAATTAAAAATGGAAGGTAGGTAAAATATGGATTGCACTCAACACATCCTTTATTTAACAAATTCATATAAATCAGTAACTTTTACAAAGTAATACTAATAATTTTAACCCTTTTTATGTGGTAAATACAATCAAGTAAATTGATAGATTTACAAATTTATCTTTTAAGAAAAAATATGAATTTTTGGATAATTAAACAAATGATATGATACTAATATTTAAATGTTTAAATTATATAATAAATTAAGATGAAAGAAAAAATCAAATAATTAAACTCACAAATCGCAACACGGTTAAAAAATTTATTAATACATTTAACGCATATGTTTAAAAAATAATAAACATTGTTTAAATTATTTGAAATGATACATTGTTTAACTTTTTACTTTTATAGACATTCAAATGTTTAAATTATTTAATAAGATGGATGAAGAAAGTAATAATCAAATAATTAAATTTACAATTAAATCAACGTGTTTAAAATTGTAAAACGCATTTGAGAGCATCATTCCATTAATTTTAAATTGATTTGGCTCCATTTCAATTTAGAAATTAAATTGTTGTACATTTTGACAATTAAATGCTTTTATTTGTTTCCAAAATTGGATAGTCTTATGCCTATAAAACCGAGAACATAATTTGCAAAAAGTCACAAAACTTAAAACACCACAAAATAATTCATGGCGAAAAATATGCACCTAAGGAGATTCATGGTTGTTATCTTGGTTTTAACAACCATGATCGCATCCGCTATGACTGCAACTACGGGTGCGTGCTTCTTCGACTACTTGGCTTCTTTTAACTCCTTTTAGTGGCTAGATCGATTTTTTTTTTGTTTGTGTCAGACTGTGTAGATCTATATATAGTCTTAATTGTTGGTATTATGGCAGGTGTTGGGAGTTATCATCCAGACGGGAAAGAGGATTGGATTTACTGCCTTGGAGTTTTGTGTGATGTAAGCAACCAGGGGTCAGTAATTCAGTGCACAAACACTTGCAGTCCACTTGGTTTTAAGGCTGGAAAGTGTATTTCTCCAGGGAATACCGGTTCTAATGGTCATTGTTGCTGCTATAATCCACGAACTTAAATTAGCAAGTCATTATTTATGGGGATTGGATACAAATCCATAACCTTTTGTTACGCACGAGCACCTTTGGGATGGGCAAATACAAAGTATTTAATATGATAAATGCTCTTTCTTTTGATAATTGCATACTCCACTTCCGTTTCATTTTAATCAATACCATACATGCCTACTTGTGATAGAGCTTAATTGTAACGCCTCATCCCACACATTGCATGTAACACATATTTCATACAAAAGAAATACATATTATTCCATTCAGGTCCCTTAGTACAATAATCTAACATGATCAAATACAAGGTCCAAAAATTCAAAATACATTTCTTGTACTAATCAATCAAAATTGTACATCAAAACAGATCTTCAAGCAGAAATGCATATAGGAAAATATTAAATCTTCCTCTTTCCCTTACCATCTGTACCTCCTATAACACATAGTTAAAATCACAAAATGAGGGTTAGACCGAAAGGTCTAG
>NW_020201449.1:59475-61567 GCF_001531365.2 Cynara cardunculus var. scolymus
AAAATCACAAAATGAGGGTTAGACCGAAAGGTCTAGTGAGATACCCTATTTATGTTATTGCAGGGTGTAAATCACCAAAATCTTTGTGAAAAACAATTATTCATATATATACAAATATATGAACAAATAGGAACATAAACCCAAATCCTTTCCATTTATCAAACAAAGCATTCAGCTATACAAATCTCATACCTTTGAACCAATCATGTATCATATAATGCCATTTTTAAACCTTCTCAAATTAAATAAGGTTTATATAAAGTTTCAGGCCAAATATGACGTTTTCTTCTCAATAACATCCAGACTATAATTTCCAATAAGAACCTTAATCCTAAATCTTTAAATCACAAAAAAATAAAGATTCCAGATCACGGTAGTATTAAAGGATATAATAGAAAGAGTTATATCATTTAACACACATGCAAATGTCACCCTTATATCCAAATGTACACATCTCCTTAATATGCCACCCTTATCCCATGATATACCTCTCCTTCATATGCCACCCTTATCCCATGGTACACCTCTCCTTGATATGTCACCCTTATTTCTTCATCAAAACTTTTCACAAAATAATTTCAAATAGACCGCAGTCATTGAAATTATTATTAATATAAAAATCATTTCTTTCAAAACTTCTTTTTTATGATAAAATAAATTTCTTATCAAAAACACAAGATATCACTTCAAATCCGGTCAACTTGATTTAGCCGGACTTCATMTCCGGTCAACAATCCGGATGACACATCGCATAAACTTTGTCCGGTTTAATACTTAGGATTAATTCCAACTTTGTCCGGATAACAAGTCCGGACAACCCACCGCATAGAACTTGATCGATTTATCACTTAGAATAAAAATTAACATCTTTGTCCGGATAACAAGTCCGGACAATACCCCGCTTAAAATAATCCGGACAATATATCGTCCAACCTTTGTTCGATTTAAAGCAATCCGGACAATACCTCGTCCACCCTTTGACCGATTTAAAACAATCCSGACAATACATCRTCCAYCCTTTRACCGATTTAAAACAATCCGGCCAAGCTTTGTCCGGATAAAACCCTTAAGTAAAATTCATTGATTTCATTCCAACAATAAACAAGATTCATATAAAACCAGTAGACATTTTATGCAAAAGAGTTTAGAAATTACTCACCTTATCAATCTTTTGGAATCAAACACTTGAAATCAATTTAAATCTCCAGCCAAGAATAATCCGGTCAACTTCTCCTCTTTAAATCACACAACTTTTTCAACAAGGCCAGAAGAAGAAATATGGAGGCTAAGCCCTCCTTTTATTCATTTCCAAAACTGGAAAGTCGGCTAACAGCCCCTTTTCTTATACATGCATTCACATTACCATATATACACTTATGCACACATGCACACACACATGCATGCATACATATATTATGTATATATATATATATATACCATGCATACATATAAATATATAACATATGCATTTCATATTATGCACATTTTCACATACCAGCATGATCAAATATATCAATTTATCATGCTATCACGTAATCATTAAATCAGATAATCTTATATTAATTACCTTATGTGATAATCAGAATCCGGTTATCACATTAATTGAAACAAAAACCTCTTACACAACCTTCATAACGGAAAACTACCGAAGTTATTCAAGAGATTCAACAGATAAAGCACTAAAAATTACCTTAATTTTATCAAACGTATGACTCATTAATTTCGTACTATATCGATTACAATATCTTTCAATAAAACCAAACACAAAACATAATCTGGATTAATTTAAAAAAAAGTTTGATTAAAAGTCAAATATAACATTTCTTTTTGTCTTAATGGTTTTCCATTTTTTCCATGTTTAGGTGCTTTTCAAACTCAAAACACAATCGGATACGAAATTATAATAGTTCTTGTATATAATATGTGTTTATGTATATAAATTTATAATTTATAGTATACAAATAATATAAAATAGTTCATTTTCAAATTCTTTTGAGAAAATAAAAGAAAACCCTAAAACGATATACATACCTCTTACATCAATGTAAAAAAGGCCATTAACGGTCAATGATAACGGAAGTTGTTGATAGCA